>NC_069507.1:75749976-75849976 GCF_027579735.1 Bombina bombina | reverse complement strand
CAGGCGCTTAGGTGGGTAATGGTCCCTCACCAAGCGGGATGCTGTGATAACAAACAGTCCCTTAGTGTATAGAGCAGCCACTCGGCTTGGCTCGGCTCGGTTTGGCTCGGCTTGGCTCATATAGCGCACACTGTGCCCTCACAATTATCTATTAAGAATTAAGATTAAGGTGGCCCTATAATGCCAATTAAGGCCAACAATTTACAAAAAAATTCAACTATGTAAGGAGGCATACCTAAATATATCATAAATACACAGAAGCATTGTATATTAGACTTCAGACAAGTTATAGAACAGAGTTCCAATTATTCCAATCAGGGGTGAAAGAATTCTCTGCCATTCTGATATTTCTATACAACAAATGTTAAAGGGACATTAAACACTAAATAGATTTTATGCACCAGCCAGTAATTATGGGTGGCGCCATGTTGGAACTTAAGCTACACTGCAGGTATCTGAGAGTCACTGCCTATGTGTATACACATCAGCACTGGAATGCAAAGAAAAGTTCAATTTCAATATGGCGGCATCCATGATTAGCAGGAGGCAGGGAATATCCTCAATACTATGCTTATAAAATGAATTTAGTGTTTAATGTCCCTTTAACATTCAAAAACTGAATATAACATTTGCGTATTGGCTATAACCTGTGAATTTTGATAACAACAGACAAATCTAGGAAAAAATTGATTCAACATTTGAATGTTAATATTTGATTTAAAGGGACATGGCACCTACAATTGTTCATTTGTGATTTAAATAGAGTATACCGTTTTTAAAATAGTTTCCAATTTACGTATCTTATACAATTTATTCTCATGGTATTCTTTGTTGAAGAGATACACATGCACATGTCTGGAGCACTTACATGCCAGGAAATAGTGCTGCTATCTAGTGCTCTTGCAAATGTATAACATTCTTGCAAAACTGCTGCCATATAGTGATGCAGACACGTGCACACCCTTGAACTTAACTTCCTGCTTTTCAACAAGATATACCAAGAGAACAAAGAAAATTTGACAATAGAACTAAATTGGAAAGTTGTTTAAAATGACATGCTTTATCTGAATAATAAAAGAAAAAAATGCGGGTTTCATGTCCCTTTAATAATTGAATGTTGATTTAAATGTTACAGTAGCTAAAGGGGGGGGCAATGTATTTTTACAACAACAAACACTGAAGAAACATTTGACATTTGTTTAGAATGAATGTGGCATATTTAACAAAAAATATACAAACATTAACAAATCTCTCATTTCAACCAATTCAATAAAGAATAATCTGGCACATTTTAATGCAGTGAAAACACTGTTTATAAATGTATAAGCAATTACTAGAGGAAGAAAACACAAGGGCTTATTCTTACAACTGTCTGACATGTCTTAATAGTTTTAAAATAGGACTCACAAAAAGCATTGTGCACTATTATACTGCACATAACGAAAGGCTCATCAAATTACAGGAAGAATTACAATCAATGTATTTTATCTGCTGTGTTCCAGCAAGGGAAAACATCTGCATGTGATTCAGTTTTTAAGTATAATCTTACACTTATGTAAATGCAGATCTAATTAGAGTTTATTCAGAAAACACCATTAGGAAAATTCACATAGTTTACACACACCTCTTAATTAAGGCTTGTCAGTGTAATGAAGCTGCAGAAATCTACTGGTACAGGATGACAAGTAATGTGATATTGTGTACTCAATAAACCTTAAACCTGAACACAGAATAAGGCAGGTAAACTATTGCTCACATTGTACAGATCATAACTGTTTGTTGGTCATTAATCACCATGAGCTAAATCATTTTAGATTACATAAAAATAATGTATTATCCCCCTCCAATCTATCATGAATGCTGAAGCTTAACTAATTCCACTAAGTCTCTGATCTACATCAGCCGCCTCGCTCTGCCAGTCCCTGCACAGTTTCCACTACAATTCAAAATGTTAACCCTAACCTATAAAGCGCTCAACAACCTCACTCAATATTTCCTCACTCATTTGCAAATACTCCCTGAGATTGTAAATATTTCACATTCCAATGTTCTTCACATAGGAGAATATGTTCTAAGTATTTTTAAATAGATATTCCTATATATCTGTCTATATCTATACCTATCGCAGGGCTCAACATTTCAAGTCCTAAGCTACTAGCCAGGAAAAAATGTTACTCTCCACTTCTAATCCCACCCACACCACACCCAATACTTCACCCCCTCTTTGCATATGTTTAGCCATTGTGAAACATTTTGTAATATTGTTTGTATTTTATACCATAACACATTATATAATGCTACATACAGTGATACATTATAATGAGTTCATAGCAGTTAGAAACATCAACTAGACGTTCTGGGGAAGACAACAGCAGGATAGAAAAAGGAAGTTGTTGAACATAGAGAATGCAGAAAGTGCTGACAGTCATGGAAGTTAAAATCAGACATGGAGACTTTTTTCTATAATTAGCATCACTCTCTTAACTATCTTTCTCTACTCCCTCCTCCCTGCAATCTCTCTTCTTACCCTCTCCCTTCTCTCTCAGGCCATGGGGCATATGTATCAAGTTCCGAAAGGAGCTTGATGCCCCGTGTTTCACAAAGACCGCTGCTCCATACATAACCTGTCCGCCTGCTCTGAGCAGGCGGACAGACATCGCCGGTAATCAACCTGATCGAGTACGATCGGGTTGATTGACAACCCCCTGCTCTTGTGAGCTGCTGGTGCAATGCTGAATACGGCGAGCATATTGCTCTCCGCATTCAGCGAGGTCTGTCGGACCTGATCCGCACTGTCGGATCAGGTCCGACAGACCTTGATAACTAGAGGCCCATATCTTCTCTTTAGACTCTTTCTTTTCCCTCTCATTTCTCTGCACTCTTTTTTTCTCTATTTTTCTCTTAGCTATACCTTCTCCACTTTCACTTTTCCTCTCCAATCTCTCTATGTGCACCGTTTATCCTCTCAGAAGTAACAGTCTAAGCACTATTGGGGTCCCTACAGCCCTAGAGGAATAACATATCCTTGCATTTTCATGGATATATAATATCCCTTTAGATAATACTTTTAGCACATAGCACAACATAAGTGTTTGTCAGTGCTGCCATAGGAATGTACATTCTACAAATACAATGTGCCAACTATGCTAACAAAATCATGCCACCAGACTTCATACTTAACATTCACTAACTAACTTTCACTCGCCACCATTAAAATCTCCACTCTCCAATGGCTAGTGGGCTAGTGGAAATTTTGAGCCCTGCCTATATATATAAATATAGGAATATATTTTACCAAAAAATAATCATAAATATATAGAAATACTTATTTAAGAATAAATAGAATGTGAAGAACATTGGAATGTGAAATATTTATAATTCATTTTGGGTTTAGCGCACTTGAATAAACGTGATCGAGGTTAACATGCGAGTATGGGTGTTGGGTTTTTTTTTTTTAAATTTGCACACTCCATTGAAGTCTTTGGGAGAATACGTAAACACGGTCGAAATATTCAAAATTCCCCTTTTTGCGTGCTTTGGGTTTTCACTCGCATCATGCTGTGTTCCCTCTAAGGCCAGTTTTGTGTGCGGCCCAGCAGTGAAACAGTTAATTAAGTAACCACACCCTGCAATTAGCAAACACTGTACAATGCAGATGGCAAGGTATGGTTCTCTTGTTAACTGTTTCACTTCTGGGCTGCACACAAAACTGTCCTTAGACAGTTTTGCTAACTTTTTACTTTCAACTTTCAATAATATGAGCACAAGCCAACGTGCACAAAACACGGGAGAACTAAATATCACTCCACTCATAATCTAGCCCTAAATGGGCATATTCTAGAGAACAATGGGTTGTGGTATTAACGGGGGAAACCAGCTTTTTTTAATACACAAGTAAACCTAATGGAAGAATGTATCATATATTTAATACTGTGGGGTAACAAGTCAACATAAACACATTAAAGGGACATTAATCGTACAGTACATTGTCCTTTAAAGTTATGTAATGCCATTACTCACTGCTATTTGAAGAGTAGAACTTCTGTTCATTTTTAAGACCGCTGCTCTTTAACCACCTTTTAGGTGGCGGATTTAAATCCTCCCAATCAGATCGGGATGATTGACAGTGCCTGCTAGCGGCCAATTGGCTGCCAGTGAGCAGGGGGCGGCATTGCACAAGTATTTCACTAGAAATGCGCAATGATAAATTTAGCGATGTCAAGCTCTAGTGAATAATGCCCGCTTGATATTTAGTAAATCTACTCCTAAGAGCGGTCTGTACCATGAACACTAACATTCCAAGAGACGCACTACAGCAGTACACAGCAGTGCTATGCCCAGAACAAGCAGGTATGGGTTTTTTTCTTTACATATATTCCAACAATGTAACACTCAGAACAAGAAAAATGACTTGCCCAGAAGCTAACAAACTGGAAACAACCTCACTTAAGGCTTAGCTGAAGTTCAGCAGAAGGAATTACATGTTTAATTCAATTTGTCACGCTAAAAAAATCTACTACTTGCAAGAGTTTATTTATCAAAGTGCCCTTGTGGAACAATAATGTCAAAATAATGAATACAAATCTAATTGTAAATATACAGTACTTATTAAATGCAGACAGCATGCAATAAAGAAATTACTTTTGTTTGTCAACACCACATTTTTAGATATCTATAAAGGGAATGTACATATTTCATATTTCTTTTCTGATTAAAGGGACACTGTACCCAAAAAATTTCTTTTGTGATTCAGATTGAGCATGCAATTTTAAGCAACTTTCTAATTTACTCCTATTATCATTTTTTCTTCGTTCTCTTGCTATCATTATTTGAAAAAGAAGGCATCGAAGCTTTTTTTTGGTTTCAGTACTCTGGACAGCAATTTTTTATTGGTGGATGAATTTATCCACTAATCAGCAAGGACAACCCAGGTTGTTCACCAAAAATGGGCCGGCATCTAAACTTACATTCTTGCATTTCAAATAAAGATACCAAGAGAATGAAGAAAATTTGATAATAGGAGTAAATTAGAAAGTTGCTTAAAATGTCATGCTCAATCTGAATCACGAAAGAAATTTTTTGGGTACAGTGTCCCTTTAAAATGATGTTTTGTAGATGACTTTCTAACCACTGTCTCTATGAAATCAAAGTCAAAATTAAAGGGAAATAAACCATTTTTTTTTCTTTCATGATTCAGACAGAACATAAAATTTTAAACAACTTTCTAATTTACTTCTATTATCATATTTTATTCGTTTTCTTGTTATCCTTTGTTGAAAAGGAGAAATGTAAGCTCAAGAGCGTGCACGTGTCTGCAGCAATATATGGCAGCAGTTTTGCAACAATGTTATACATTAGCAGGAGCACTAGATGGCAGCACTATTTCCTGTCATGTAGTTCCTTTAGGCATGTGCACGCTACCTACCTAGGTATCTCTTCAACAAAGAATATCATGAGAATTAAACAAATTTGATAATAGAAGTAAATTGGAAACTTTTTAAAAATTGTATTCTCTATCTGAATCATGAAGAAAATTTTTGGGTTTAATGTCCCTTTAAACTTTTATGGTTCAGATACAGAATGCAATTTTAAGATGCTCTTCAATTTAATTCTATTACCAAATTAACTTTGTTGGTATCCTTTGTTTAAAGCATGCCGAATCTGTTAGTGCTCTACAAATAACCAATAATAAATAAATACCTAGGTAGGTTCAGGAGTAGAAATGAATTGGTGATTTGTGGCTACACATATATGCCTCATGTCGTTGTGTTCAGCTAGGTGCCCTGGAGCTGATTTTAACTATGTGTTTAACCCCTTTTGCAGACAGTTATATGCAAGCAATAATACAATAATATAATCCTATTATATAAAAGGCCAAGTGTGTTTGTCCCAAGCTGTCATGCGCAGTAGAGACAGCACAAGGACAAACACAACTGGCCTTTGCGATCCCTACCTGATCTGCGGCAGTGGTGGGAGTGGCCGGGCGTGATCGGGGCGTGGCCGGCGTGAAAGGGATGTGGCCGGGCGTGAAGGTCCATGAAGGGGGCGTGGCCGGGTGTAAAGGGGGCATGGCCGGGCAGGGCTCTCGCAATAGGGGAGAGAGATAGAGAGGGGGGAGAGATAAAAAGAGAGGGGAGATAGAGAGAGGGGAGAGAGGTGGAGGGAGAGGGAGAGAGAGAGGGGGGAGAGAGAGAGAGAGAGAGAGGGGGAGAGAGAGAGCGCAAAAGAGGGTGAGAGAGAGTGCAAAACAGAGGGGGGAGAGAGCGCAATAGAGGGGGGGAGAGAGAGAGCACAAAAGAGAGGGGGAGAGAGCGCAAAACAGAGGGGGGAGAGAGAGCGCAAAACAGAGGGGGGAGAGAGAGCGCAAAAGAAAGGGGGAGAGAGAGCACAAAAGAAATTGGGGAGAGAGAGAGCGCAAAAGAGAGGGGGGAGAGAGAGAGCGCAAAAGAGAGGGGGAGAGAGCGCAAAAGAGAGGGGGGAGAGTGCAAAAGAGAGGGGGAGAGAGCTCAAAAGAGAGGGGGAGAGAGAGCAGAAGAGGGGGGATAAAGAGAGGGAGAGAGACAGTAAAAGAGAGGGGGGAGAGCGCAAAAGAGAGGGTGGAGAGAACACGCAAAAGAGAGTGGGGAGAGAGAGCGCAAAAGAGAGGGGGAGAGAGAGAGCGCAAAAGAGGGGGGGAGAGAAAGATAGCGCAAAACAGAGGGGGGAGAGAGCGCAAAAGAGAGGGAGGGAGAGCGCAAGAGAGCACAAAAGAGAGGGGGAGAGAGAGCGCAAAAGAGAGGGGAGAGAGCATAAAATAGAGGGGGGAGAGAGAGTGCAAAAGAAAGGGGGGAGAGAGAGAGCACAAAAGAGAGGGGGAGAGAGAAAGAGAGCGTAAAAGAGAGGGGCACAAAAGAGAGGGGGGAGAGAGAGAGTGCAAAAGAGAGGGGGGAGAGCGCAAAAGAGAAGGGGGAGAGAGAGAGCTCAAAAGAGAGGGGGAGAGAGAGCAGAAAAGGGGGGATAAAGAGAGGGAGAGAGACAGCAAAAGAGAGGGGGGAGAGTGCACAAAAGAGAGGGGGGAGAGCGCAAAAGAGAGGGGGGAGAGAGCGCATAAGAAAGTGGTGAGAGAGAGCGCAAAAGAGAGGGGGAGAGAGAGAGCGCAAAAGAGGGGGGAGAGAAAGAGAGTGCAAAAGAGAGGGGGAGAGCGCAAAAGAGAGGGGGAGAGAGAGCGCAAAACAGAGGGGGGAGAGAGCGCAAAAGAGTGGGGTGGAGAGCGCAAGAGAGCACAAAAGAGAGGGGGAGAGAGAGAGCACAAAAGAGAGGGGGGAGAGAGAGCACAAAAGAGAGGGGAGAGAGAGGGGGGAGAGAACGTAAAATAGAGGGGGAGAGAGAGAGCGCAAAAGAGAGGAGGGAGAGAGAGCGCGCAAAAGAGAGGGGGAGAGAGAGAGCGCAAAAGAGAGGGGGAGAGAGCTCAAAAGAGAGGGGGGAGAGAGAGAGCTCAAAAGAGAGGGGGAGAGAGAGCAGAAGATGGGGGATAAAGAGAGGGAGAGAGACAGCAAAAGAGAGGGGGAGAGTGCACAAAAGAGAGGGGGGAGAGCGAAAAAGAGAGGGGGAAGAGAGAGAGCAAAAGAGAGGGGGGAGAGAGCACAAAAGAGGGGGGGAGAGAAAGAGAGCGCAAAAGAGAGGGGGGAGAGTGCAAAAGAGAGGGGGGGAGAGAGAGCGCAAAAGAGAGGGGGAGAGAGAGCGCAAAAGAGAGGGGAGAAAGAGAGCACAAAAGAGAGGGGGAGAGAGAGAGCGCAAAAGAGAGGGGGAAAGAGAGCGCAAAAGAGAGGGGGGAGAGAGCGTAAAATAGAGGGGGAGAGAGAGCAAAAGAGAGGGGAGAGAGAGAGAGCGCAAAAGAGAGGGGGAGAGAGAGAGAGCGCAAAAGAGAGGGGAGAAAGAGAGCACAAAAGAGAGGGGGAGAGAGAGAGCGCAAAAGGGAGGGGGGAGAGAGAGCGCAAAAGAGAAGGGAGAGAGAGGGGGGGGAGAGAGAGTAAAATAGAGGGGGAGAGAGAGAGTGCAAAAGATAGGGGGGATAGAGAGAGAGCGCAAAAGAGAGGGGGAGAGAGAGAGCGCAAAAGAGAGGGGGGAGAGAGAGAGCTCAAAAGAGAGGGGGAGAGAGAGAGCAAAAGAGAAGGGGGAGGGAGAGAGAGAGAGCAAAAGAGATTCGGAGGGAGAGAGCGCAAGGGGTGGGACCGCTGTACTGCAAAAAATGGCCCGTGTGAACGGGCTTTAGGACTAGTCTAATATAATCGAGCATTTTATTTTTATACTTTTATGTCCCTTTAAGATATATGACTTAAATCACTGATATGTCAAAGCAGATCTGGAACAGCAATATGAGACACCTGTTATACAGTGTGAAACATTTTTTGGAAATTGCCCAAAATATGACTTAAATGATGGAAAGTCAGGAAAACAAACACTAAATATTGTAGTTGTTCCAGTTCCAATTACTCCCCCAGAGTTCTTTGGCTTAAAGCAAAGGAGGCAGGTGTTATGTCCATTAATAGTCAAGTTAAAAGGACATTGCACTGTTGGGCACAACTACATAACATGCTAATGTCTTTCCACCTAAATCTGCAGTTCTCTTCAAAGCTGTTCTCCTATTTTAACCCTTATAGTTGCCATGATTAAGCTCTGCCTCTTCATACTGGGCACCACCACTCTGTGACAGAAGCAGAGTGAGAAAAACATAATTTATTATTAACTGATAAATTCCTTTCTTTCTTGGTGGTGAGAGTCCACAAAATCCTTACTCTTGGGAAGTACAACACATGGCCACCAGGAGGAGGCAAAGACACCTAAAACCAGAGTCTGCAAATATCCCTCCAACTTCCCCTTCCTTCCCAGTAGGAAGTATAGCCAAGGAAAGGAGGAAAAGAGAGAGAGAGACACCAGGGTAAAGAGGTGCCAACTAGAACTGCCGCCACCAGAAAAAAAAAATAAGGGTGGGTTTGTGGACTCTCACCACCAAGAAAGAAAGGAAATTATCAGGTAAGAATACATTTCTATGTGGTGAGAATCCACAAAAACATAATTTATGCTTACCTGATAAATTCCTTTCTTCTGTTGTGCGATCAGTCCACGGGTCATCATTACTTCTGGGATATAACTCCTCCCCAACAGGAAATGCAAGAGGATTCACCCAGCAGAGCTGATATAGCTCCTCCCCTCTACGTCAGTCCCAGTCATTCGACCAAGAATCAACGAGAAAGGAGTAACCAAGGGTGAAGTGGTGACTGGAGTATAATTTAAAAGATATTTACCTGCCTTAAAAAACAGGGCGGGCCGTGGACTGATCGCACAACAGAAGAAAGGAATTTATCAGGTAAGCATAAATTATGTTTTCTTCTGTTATGTGCGATCAGTCCACGGGTCATCATTACTTCTGGGATACCAATACCAAAGCAAAAGTACACGGATGACGGGAGGGATAGGCAGGCTCATTATACAGAAGGAACCACTGCCTGAAGAACCTTTCTCCCAAAAATAGCCTCCGAAGAAGCAAAAGTGTCAAATTTGTAAAATTTGGAAAAAGTATGAAGCGAAGACCAAGTTGCAGCCTTGCAAATCTGTTCAACAGAGGCCTCATTCTTAAAGGCCCAAGTGGAAGCCACAGCTCTAGTGGAGTGAGCTGTAATTCTTTCAGGAGGCTGCTGTCCAGCAGTCTCATAGGCTAAACGTATTATGCTACGAAGCCAGAAAGAGAGAGAAGTAGCAGAAGCTTTTTGACCTCTCCTCTGTCCAGAATAAACGACAAACAGGGAAGAAGTTTGGCGAAAATTTTTAGTTGCCTGCAAGTAGAACTTGAGGGCACGAACTACATCCAGATTGTGTAGAAGACGTTCCTTCTTTGAAGAAGGATTTGGACACAAGGATGGAACAACAATCTCTTGATTGATATTCCTGTTAGTAACTACCTTAGGTAAGAACCCAGGTTTAGTACGCAGAACTACCTTATCTGAGTGAAAAATCAGATAAGGAGAATCACAATGTAATGCTGATAACTCAGAGACTCTTCGAGCCGAGGAAATAGCCATTAAAAACAGAACTTTCCAAGATAACAATTTTATATCAATGGAATGAAGGGGTTCAAATGGAACCCCTTGTAAAACGTTAAGAACTAAGTTTAAACTCCATGGCGGAGCAACGGCTTTAAACACAGGCTTGATCCTAGCTAAAGCTTGACAAAAAACCTGGACGTCTGGATTTTCTGACAGACGCCTGTGTAACAAGATGGACAGAGCTGAAATCTGTCCCTTTAATGAACTAGCCGATAAACCCTTTTCTAAACCTTCTTGTAGAAAAGACAATATCCTAGGGATCCTAACCTTACTCCAGGAGTAACGTTTGGATTCGCACCAGTATAGGTATTTGCGCCATATTTTATGGTAAATCTTTCTGGTAACAGGCTTCCTAGCCTGGATCAGGGTATCAATAACCGACTCAGAAAAACCACGCTTTGATAAAATCAAGCGTTCAATTTCCAAGCAGTCAGTTTCAGAGAAGTTAGATTTTGATGTTTGAATGGACCCTGTATCAGAAGGTCCTGTCTCAGAGGTAGAGACCAAGGTGGACAGGATGACATGTCCACTAGATCTGCATACCAAGTCCTGCGTGGCCATGCAGGCGCTATTAGAATCACAGATGCTCTCTCTTGTTTGATTTTCGCAATCAATCGAGGAAGCAGCGGGAAGGGTGGAAACACATAAGCCATCCCGAAGTTCCAAGGTGCTGTCAAAGCATCTATCAGAACCGCTCCCGGATCCCTGGATCTGGACCCGTAGTGAGGAAGTTTGGCGTTCTGGCGAGACGCCATGAGATCTATCTCTGGTTTGCCCCAACGTCGAAGTATTTGGGCAAAAATCTCCGGATGAAGTTCCCACTCTCCCGGATGAAAAGTCTGGCGACTCAAGAAATCCGCCTCCCAGTTCTCCACTCCCGGGATGTGGATTGCAGACAGGTGGCAAGAGTGAGACTCTGCCCAGCGAATTATCTTTGATACTTCCATCATTGCTAGGGAGCTTCTTGTCCCTCCCTGATGGTTGATGTAAGCTACAGTCGTGATATTGTCCGACTGAAACCTGATGAACCCCTGAGTTGTTAATTGGGGCCAAGCTAGAAGGGCATTGAGGACTGCCCTCAATTCCAGAATGTTTATTGGAAGGAGACTCTCCTCCTGATTCCATAATCCCTGAGTCTTCAGAGAATTCCAGACAGCGCCCCAACCTAGCAGGCTGGCGTCTGTTGTTACGATTGTCCAGTCTGGCCTGCTGAATGGCATCCCCCTGGACAGGTGTGGCCGATAAGGCCACCATAGAAGAGAATTTCTGGTCTCTTGATTCAGATTCAGGGTAGGGGACAAATCTGAGTAATCCCCATTCCACTGACTTAGCATGCACAATTGCAGCGGTCTGAGGTGTAGGCGTGCAAAAGGTACTATGTCCATTGCCGCTACCATTAAGCCAATCACCTCCATGCATTGAGCTACTGACGGGTGTTGAATGGAATGAAGGACACGGCATGCATCCTGAAGCCTTGTTAACCTGTCTTCTGTCAGGTAAATCTTCATTTCTACAGAATCTATAAGAGTCCCCAAGAATGGAACTCTTGTGAGAGGAAAAAGAGAACTTTTCTTTTCGTTCACTTTCCATCCATGCGACCTTAGAAATGCCAGAACTAACTCTGTATGAGACTTGGCAGTTTGAAAGCTTGAAGCTTGTATTAGAATGTCGTCTAGGTACGGAGCTACCGAAATCCCTCGCGGTCTTAGTACCGCCAGAAGGGCACCCAGAACCTTTGTGAAGATTCTTGGGGCCGTAGCCAATCCGAATGGAAGAGCTACAAACTGGTAGTGCCTGTCTAGGAAGGCAAACCGTAGATACCGTTGATGATCTTTGTGAATCGGTATGTGAAGGTAAGCATCTTTTAAATCCACTGTGGTCATGTACTGACCCTTTTGGATCATAGGTAAGATTGTCCGAATAGTTTCCATTTTGAACGATGGAACTCTTAGGAATTTGTTTAGAATCTTTAAATCTAAGATTGGCCTGAAAGTTCCCTCTTTTTTGGGAACCACAAACAGGTTTGAGTAGAACCCTTGTCCTTGTTCCGACCGCGGAACTGGATGGATCACTCCCATAAATAACAGATCTTGTACACAGCGTAGAAACGCTTCTTTCTTTATCTGGTTTGTTGACAACCTTGACAGATGAAATCTCCCTTTTGGGGGAGATAATTTGAAGTCTAGAAGGTATCCCTGAGATATGATCTCCAGCGCCCAGGGATCCTGAACATCTCTTGCCCAGGCCTGAGCGAAGAGAGAAAGTCTGCCCCCCACTAGATCCGGTCCCGGATCGGGGGCTCTCGGTTCATGCTGTCTTTGGGGCAGCAGCAGGTTTCCTGGCCTGTTTGCCCTTATTCCAGGACTGGTTAGGTTTCCAGCCTTGCCTGTAACGAGCAACAGCTCCTTCCTGTTTTGGTGCAGTGGAGGTTGACGCTGCTCCAGGTTTGAAATTCCGAAAGGGACGAAAATTAGACTGTCTAGCCTTAGCTTTGGCTTTGTCTTGAGGTAGGGCGTGGCCCTTACCTCCTGAAATGTCAGCGATAATTTCTTTCAACCCGGGCCCAAATAAAGACTGCCCCTTGAAAGGTATATTAAGTAATTTAGACTTAGAAGTAACATCAGCTGACCAGGATTTTAGCCACAGTGCTCTACGTGCCTGTATGGCGAATCCAGAGTTCTTAGCCGTAAGTTTGGTTAAATGTACTACGGCCTCCGAAATGAATGAATTGGCTAGTTTAAGGACTCTAAGCCTGTCCATAATGTCGTCTAGCGTAGATGAACTAAGGTTCTCTTCCAGAGACTCCATCCAAAATGCTGCCGCAGCCGTAATCGGCGCGATACATGCAAGGGGTTGCAATATAAAACCTTGTTGAACAAACATTTTCTTAAGGTAACCCTCTAATTTTTTATCCATTGGATCTGAAAAAGCACAGCTATCCTCCACCGGGATAGTGGTACGCTTAGCTAAAGTAGAAACTGCTCCCTCCACCTTAGGGACCGTTTGCCATAAGTCCCGAGTAGTGGCGTCTATTGGAAACATCTTTCTAAATATTGGAGGGGGTGAGAACGGCACACCGGGTCTATCCCACTCCTTAGTAACAATTTCAGTTAATCTCTTAGGTATAGGAAAAACGTCAGTACTCGCCGGTACCGCAAAGTATTTATCCAACCTACACATTTTCTCTGGTATTGCAATGGTGTTACAATCATTGAGAGCTGCTAAGACCTCCCCTAGTAATGCACGGAGGTTCTCCAATTTAAATTTAAAATTTGAAATATCTGAATCCAATCTGTTTGGATCAGAACCGTCACCCACAGAATGAAGCTCTCCGTCCTCATGCTCTGCAAGCTGTGACGCAGTATCAGACATGGCCCTAGTATTGTCAGCGCACTCTGTTCTCACCCCAGAGTGATCACGCTTGCCTCTTAGTTCTGGTAATTTAGACAAAACTTCAGTCATAACAGTAGCCATATCATGTAATGTTATCTGTAATGGCCGCCCAGATGTATTAGGCGCCATAATATCACGCACCTCCCGGGCGGGAGATGCAGGTACTGCCGCGTGAGGCGAGTTAGTCGGCATAACTCTCCCCTCGCAGTTTGGTGAAATTTGTTCACATTGTACAGATTGACTTTTATTTAAAGTAGCATCAATACAGTTAGTACATAAATTTCTATTGGGCTCCACCTTGGCATTGGAACAAATGACACAGATATCATTCTCTGAGTCAGACATGTTTAACACACTAGCAATAACTTGCAACCTGGTTATAATCTTTTTTAACAAAAACGTACTGTGCCTCAAAGAGGTACTTAAACGATTAAATGACAGTTGAGATAATGAACTGAAACAGTTATAGCATCAAGTTTAAAATAACACAACTTTTAGCAAAGGTTTGTTCCCATTAGTAAATAACTAAATTTGACATAAAAAGAGTAACGTTTTTATTCACAGTCAATAAAAATTCTCACAGCTCTGCTGAGAGAATGTACCTCCCTTCAAAGAAGTTTGAAGACCCCTGAGATCTGTCAGTGAACCGGATCATGCAGGAAATATAATAGTAGCTGACTGGAATTTTTTGATGCGTAGCAAAAGAGCGCCAAAAACGGCCCCTCCCTCTCACACACAGCAGTGAGGAGAAACGAAACTGTCACAATTTAAAGCATACAACTGCCAAGTGGAAAATAATGCCCAAACATTTATTTACTCAGTACCTCAGCAATGTAAACGATTCTACATTCCAGCAAAAACGTTTAACATGACAATATTTATTAAAAGGATTAGTGACCTTTAACAGAGTAGTTCCGGTGAAAAACCATTCCCAGAATACTGAAGTGTATACATACATGTCATTATAACGGTATAGCAGGATTTTTTCATCAATTCCATTCAGAAAATAAAAACTGCTACATACCTCAATGCAGATTCATCTGCCCGCTGTCCCCTGATCTGAAGCCTTTACCTCCCTCAGATGGCCGAGAACAGCTATATGATCTTAACTACTCCGGTTAAAATCATAGTAAAAAACTCTGGTAGATTCTTCTTCAAACTCTGCCAGAGAAGTAATAACACGCTCCGGTGCTATTGTAAAATAACAAACTTTTGATTGAAGTCATAAAAACTAAGTATAATCACCATAGTCCTCTCACACATCCTATCTAGTCGTTGGGTGCAAGAGAATGACTGGGACTGACGTAGAGGGGAGGAGCTATATCAGCTCTGCTGGGTGAATCCTCTTGCATTTCCTGTTGGGGAGGAGTTATATCCCAGAAGTAATGATGACCCGTGGACTGATCGCACATAACAGAAGAAATACTTACTTTTGTGAACCAATACCCAAGCTGTGGAGTCCACAAAAAGGAGGGTGGGCGGGACCAGAAAGGTAAAGGCAGGCACCTATTTACCAGGAACTACCACCTGAAAATCTTTCTGTCAAATATTGTCTCACCCTCTATCTTTCCTTTCTCCTTAAAGGGATACTAACCCCTCATTTTTTCTTTCATGATTCAGATAGAGTATGCAATTTTAAGCAACTTTCTAATTTACTCCTAATATCAATTTTTCTTTGTTCTCATGTTATCTTGATTTGAAAAAGCAGTAATAAAAGGTTAGAAGCCGGCCCATTTTTTAGTTCAGCACCTTGGTAGAGCTGCTGATTGGTTTGCTACATTTAGCCACAAATCAGCAAGTGCTACCCATGTGCTAAACAAAAAATGGTCTGGCTCTAAAGCTTACAGTACTGCTTTTTTAAATCAAGATAGCATGAGAACAAAGAAAAATTGATAATAGGAGTAAATTAGAAAGGTGCTTAAAATCTCATGCTCTATCTGAATCATGAAATAAAAAAATGGGTTTACTATCCCTTTAATGAGGCAAAAAGGGAGGGATATTTGAAGATTCTGGATTGGTGTGTATTTGCCTCCTCCTAGTGGCCAGGTGTTGTATTTCCTGTGATTACCTTGTATCTAAGCCTTCAGACAGTCCCCTTATCACATTGCTATTTATTTATTATCTATTGACTTGCATTTTAGCCAATTAGTGCTGTGTCCTGCACAATTCCACCATGTTATCTACATAGCACACATGAATTAGCAGTCTCTTGTGAAAAGCTAATAAAACAAGTCCTCTGGAAGTGTTCCTGGGCCCAAACTCCACTACCAGTGCTGAATAAAGCAGATCTCCCAACCGGCTATATTTTGCAGAATTGTTATTGTTTGTGTTTTGGGCCACGGCTCCCCATAAATGCCCAACCACACCCTGAGAGTACCCTAGGGCAGTGTTTTTCAACCAGTGTGCCGTGGCACACTAGTGTGAGATCCTCAGGTGTGCAGCGGCAGACTGACAACAGTGCGGGGGTGTCCCTCTTTCAAATTTTGAAATATTGGGAGGTATGTGACAAGCTCATCAGGCATCATTTACAACCATGACATTGATATTCATTCAGAGACAATCATTATGATTGTTTGTGAATGAATGTCAATATGTCATGTATAGTTTGTAGGAGGCATGGCATGACAGCACAGTACAGTGTGTATATATATATATATATATATATATATATATATATATATATATACTGTATATATATCCTGTATTAGGCTACAATGTGTGATTTTGTAACATTTTGGGATGGTGGTGTGCCACAGGATTTTTTTATATAAAAAAGTGTGCCACGGCGAAAAAAGGTTGCAAATCACTGCCCTAGGGAGCTGACTTCACATTCAGCCACTCAGATTCCTGTCTGAAATACCCTGTTGGACAGCTTTGAAATCAAAGGGCTTGTTTCCATTGAGCCATTAAAAATGGATCTATAAGCTACTGAAGTGTCCGACAGCTAAAATAAGTTTATGGCTCCATTTTAGCACCAGGTTTCCACTGAATTATTTTGCGCATTGCGTGCAGTTGCTCTTTTTGTTTAGGTATAAGTTAATGTTCCATTAATGCTTCTATCGGAAATCGGATTTCTCAAATATCGCATCATAAGAAGTTTGTTGCTAAGGTAACCCAACCTTACACTGTACCATTTATCTTTAATGTCTGCGCTCCTTATTTGCGATCACTTTTAGAGAGTAGCAAAAAAGCGATTCATTGGTATCTTTAAACAATTAAATGAAAAAAAATGTTTTCTTTGATTTATTAATTTGTTTCAATTTATTAATATATGTAATATTTAATGCTGCCCTAGGCATAGGCCTAGTTGGAATTATGGAGATATGTGCTTGATTATATTTTTATGTGTAAATACATATTGATATTTACATAAGAACATAAATGCAACTATTCCTATACACGACCAGCACTAAATATTACATAGAACTATCTATTTCTAAAGTAAAACACTTGCGTTGTTTGCAAGTTTTAAAATACCAATGGGAACTAGGCATCAAAAAGTTAAATTTTCTCTTTTTACACCGGTTTGAGCTTTCATTGGAAACCTGGTGTAAAATATCTTTTTAGGGTTTCTAATACTGTTTATTGTAGTATAATGTGCCATAGAAAGCAGTCGATACGCGAAATTGCTTCCAACAGCATATCTATTGGTTTGCAACCTTGTGCAAACCTAATTACGGCTCAATGGAAGTGAGCCCAAAGTTGGGAGGTATGCATAACCAATAAACATAAACCTCCAAGACTCCAGACTGAACTGGCTAAGCTCCTCCTTCTCTTCCTCAACCAATCAGACCCCTCCTAGTGTTATAAAAACATTTTAAACATTTTGGGAAGTATGATGATCTACTAAACAAACAGTAAATTCTTAAAGCACGCCTTTAATTTAGACCAGGAGTCAGCAACCTAAAGCACACGTGGCACTTGGAGTGATTTTTAATTGAACACGGAGGTGATATGGCTTTTAGTAGTGCTCTTGTCACATTTTGGCCTGGCTGGCTGCCATGCATGTGATGATCAGGCCTAGCACTATATCTCTTTGTTTCCCATGCACAGGCCTTGCATGTTGTGTTTGAGAGACAGTATACCATGCTAAGGGGAAGCCAAAGCAGGGAGATTTCCTGGTTAGTGGTTTTAAATATATTATAATCATTATCAAACATTTATTAATTATCAAAACCACACCTGCCAACATGTGTGGCTAGGTATTGTGGATTCAGGAGGTTGGGAAGGATCCCTGTTTTATGGGTTGGGTCATGTTGGTAGGAAACTATATCGTGGCTGAATAGTGGTGGGATAGTAGGTGTGCCAGTTGTCCAGTGGGCATATTTGGTAGTTCATGGGCGTGTCTGCAGTCTTTGGATGGGGCTAAGGAAAATTCTGCAAAACAGAACTCAGAATTAGAGACAGTTAGGAGGTCTGTGAAATCTGATTAAATATAAATGATGTCTCTTTATAGTATTACTTTAGCACAGTGCTTGTAAAAGGTTGCCAGCTACTGGTGTCGAAACAAATAAAAATAGTCACAGATGTCACAATCTTTTACAAAAAAAAAAAAATGTTTTAAGTTATTTAAAGCAAAATAAAATTATGTTTTTGCTGTGTGAAATGTTGGGCTCCCCCAAGTAACACTACTTAAAGGGCCACTGAACCCAAAATCTTTCTTTCATGATTCAGATAGAACATACAAATTTAAACAACATTACAATTTACTTCTATTATTTATTTTGCTTCATTTTTGAGATATCCTTATTTGAAGAAAAAGCAATGCACATGGGTGAGCCAATCACATGAGACTTCTATGTGCAGCAACCAATCAGCAGCTACTGAGCATATCTAGATATGCTTTTCAGCCAAGAATATCAAGAGAATAAAACAAATTAGATAATAGAAGTAAATTAGAAAGATGTTTAAAAATGCATTCTCTTTCTAAATCATGAAAGAAAAATGTGGGTATCATGGCCCTTTAAAGATAGAGACACTCTAATTGCGAAGGATGAATTTATCTGTATCATACTTAAAGGCACAGTATACTGTAAAATATGTTTTCCTTTAATGTGTTTACAATTGCTTTTTTTACCAACTGCAGAGTAAAAAAAATTATGAAAATTAGCTTTTTAAGGTTTATTTGTATATATTAAAGCTCTTATTTTGTGTTTTGAAGCCACAACCTAATAAAATGGGTTGAGCTTGTAGGTATAATCAGATCTCATTACTTTATCACATTGTGTACATATACCTGCTTCTTTATCTTATATCTGTCCATAAAACAATCACCAGTACTTGGAGAGAACAATGGAAAATCAACATTTTATTACCTTATCTCTTCCATACCCCACTGGGAGTGTAATTTCTTCTTCTGGCTGTGTTTACAAAGCTTATCTATAGCTTGGACCTGCGGCCACAAACTTTCAGAATAGGTGGGGATAACACATGCTAAATCAGCTATGTCAAATGCCAATATAAGGGTAAAGGAGCTACTTGTAACAATTTTATACACTCCAGCAGGTTAAGTGGATCATTGGGAGCAAATTTAAGGGGAGACATTTTTGAGTAAACTGTCCCTTTAAGGCCATATCTTCCTTAATATCATACAGTTCTGTAGTGTCATCTTATGTTTATGTAAATGTAACTCTAATTACAGTAAACCAGAAAACATAATTAGGCTAATTTGGTGTGTGCATACAGGTGTTAATAAGGCTTGTCTGTGTCGTCAGCAAATGGCAAGCAATGCATCAGTGTGTGCTGAATAAATAATCTGGGAAATTTCATCTTCATTGTTCTAATAGTCATTTAAATTTCATCTTCATTGTTCTAATAGTCCAGTATCTGTTATCTATCAATTGTGTTTCTTTAAGGGTGTTAATCCCAATTTGCTGGATGCAGATAAATTGATTACAACAGAAACGTAGTGAGATAGTGTATTTACTAAATTAATATTAATCAGTACGTTATTGGCTCTTTTGTCTGAATTTTTCTGAAATAACAAAATGATGACTCAGGAGATAAAGCAACCAATTTCCTATATAATCCAAATTTCTGATGCTAGTATTTAACTACATATGTTCACAAGAGCATTACACCAGAAATCTGTGGGCAGTATTCACAAAGAAATTAATTGCAGGTGAATTGTAGGTGATTTGAAATCTTTTACTATGCATTATTACGGGTCAAATCCAGTGAGTGTCTCCTGCATGAAGATCATAAATAGTCCTGCACAATGCATAGTTAATGCTGCGTACAATTCACCTGCAATTCTCCTATTTTAGGTAAATTGTACGTAGAATTAATTATGCAATGTGCAGGGCTAACTCCTCTCTTCTTGCAGGAAATTACAAAGGAAAATGGACATTATACACTCGATTTTTCTTTGCATAAATGTTTTGTAGATGATCTATTTATATAGCCAATCTGGGTGTGTTTTTATAAAAAAAATATAGTTTTGCTTATTTTTAAATAACATTGCTCTGATTTTCAGTCTCCTAACCAAGCCCCAAAGTTTTAGGAAAATACTGATGTATACCCACTCCAGCTTTCTCCTGTTTGTGTAAAGGGTCTTTTCATATGCAGAGGAAGGGGGAGGGGGGAGTATCTGCTATTTCCCACTTTAAGTGGGTGTTCCACCTAACCTTTTCAACAGTGCTAAACTGTAAGTTTTTAAAAGGTTTTATACTTGATTTTTAGATCAGTATATGCATATTATTCATTATAGTAGTGTCTATTACATGCAGTTATATGAAAATTGGTTAATACTGTCCCTTTAATGGTAGGAATATAAATGTTTCAATTCAACTTTTAATAAATAGACCCCTGTGTTTCTTTCATTCTGCTTTGCACCTTCTGCCACTGGTGACTGTGTGGTGCACATCTCATTAGGAATTGACTGTTAGTACATTTCAAAATCTGTATCACTATATTTCTTTTGGATGTACAATTTTAAAATAAGAAAAAAACATTCTAAAAGGGTCATATTATATAAAGCGTGATCACTTGCAGCATCTCTGTAAAGACTTGACTAGCAAAATATCACACCCCCTTGAAAGTCACATGCCCACTCATGATCTCTTATGACCTAGATTCACTATTTAACAAATGATACCAAAAGAACAAAGCTCTATCTAAATGATGAAAGTTTAATTCTGACTTTACTGTCCCTTTAACTTTCTCTAATGGGACAATGTGCAACTCATGATCTTTATTTGTTCTGCAGTTAAATTTAATAAATCATTTTGATAAATAAAGGTACACTGTACTAAGGCAAGCAGCTGCAGGAACACACTTTTATTTGGGTTGGGCTCTCCCCTCCCCCACAGAGGTTGATTTCTGCAGCTGCCTCTTGTTTACATAGCTCTTTAAAACCATTATTGCAGTGGTTTCCACAGGCAAAAACAATCATTTTAATGGTAAAATAAGGATAAAGCAGATATTTCTAAACAGTGGCTTAAACTCCAGCAAGCAAAATGAGTAATTGGGAATGTAGTAAACTGCCCCTTTAAATACAATATTCTAGTCCATTTTTTTGTGTATCTTTAAAATCCACAAGCTACAGCACTCTTATGGTCATACATATGAAATAAATGTTAGTACAGATCCTTAACATTCCAGTATATGTATTCAGATAAAGACTTTCTAACTTCCAAATAGACTTTAATAATCTGCTCCTTTATTATAGTACAATAGATTGATTCCTGAACATTTCTTACATTTATGAAATATTTAAAACCAACTCAGCTGTAAACAATTTTGAACATTTCTTACATTTATGAAATATTTAAAACCAACTCAGCTGTAAACAATTTTAATAATAAAATCAAGAATATAAGTCGACAACAATAGATTCCAAATCAATTAATAAAAAAATAGAATGATTTCTATATCATAGCTAATTCACATAGCAGAACACTTACATTTATAAAATATTAAAAACCAACTCAGCTGTAAACAAGTTTGAAAAATAAAATAAAGAATATAAATAAATAACTATAGATTCTAAATCAATTAACTGTGAAAATAAATGAAATATAACAATCTGACAGTATACACATCACAATTATTATGACAATTGAATATGTAAAACAAAAATATATACAAAAAATAATTTGATATAAAATAAAAAAAATATACAAAAATAATTTGATATAAAATAAAAATATAAAATATAAAATTTTGGTAAATGGTCTCGTATCTAATTTATGTAAAATGTTTTATTTATTAATAATAATAATAACAACTCATATTATTTGTTATATACTTCTGGAAAGTCCACTGGTTCTGGACAAAAAATAAATAAATAAAAATTGCATATTACAATTTAGCTTTTTGTTATATTTAAAGGGACATTGAACACTTTGAGATAGTAACATGATAACATGATAAATTGTATATATATAAAAAAATCTGCAATATACTTTCATTATTTGTTTTGTCCCCTTTTCCTGTAAATCAATTCTGAAATTGTGACCTTTTTGGTTACTGTTAGAAATGGAAGTGCAGAAAACGGTTATATTCTATACAGCTATTGACTGCAAACTCAAGTGACCTATTTATAACTGCCTCTAACTGACCACAGCAGAGAAGGTAACCTATTTTACAACATGGCAGCTCCCATAAAACTTTACACTTATTTTATCAATATTTAAACAGCTAATGAAACTTTAAAAAATACATCTACATGTTATTTTCAGACTAATCTTTTATTTAAAAGCATTATTCTATCTAGCATTTATGTAGTGTTTAAAGTCCCTTTAACACTGAGTGGACTAATATATTTTTGCCCATATTGATATATTTGTGTTTTCATGAATAAAATAATACAGTGATCACTAACTTAGTGATATTTTCAT
The DNA here is from genome assembly GCF_027579735.1 of Bombina bombina. NCBI lineage: Eukaryota > Metazoa > Chordata > Amphibia > Anura > Bombinatoridae > Bombina > Bombina bombina. The sequence goes on along the minus strand of NC_069507.1, from coordinate 75,827,661 downwards.
CCTCACTGACGTCGTAATCACTCCACCCTGAAGAAGGACGCTGAGTATAGGAGGAGTCGGAATCAGAGTCATCAAAATACATCCTCATAGTTTTTTAATGACTAATTATCCCATGTACGTCTCTTCCTCTCCATAAAGCATGCAAGTCTTGTTTTTCGGAATATAAATATGGATTCCCCAAGCTTTTCCAACTTCATACTCAAACAAGGTCACAGATGTTCAAACAGTATCCTTCGGGTTTTCTATAGCATATTAATTACTTGCAGAAGAGAACGGCAGTAAAATAAAGAAAGAGGTTCTCTCATCAACAATAAATACGCTCTTGTCAGACGTGGCAGAAATGTTGTCACATTTTGCTGTCACGCTTAGTAGTAAGTCCTCTGTGTCATAGTATAAGGGCACTTACACCTGTTGTCTTGCATATACAGATTGGAATGGTTTGCTTAAGACTTCGAGAACTGTATGTTCAACTTATTTATTGCTAGTGTTGATGTTATTTATAATTCATCACAAACATTATAGAGATTCAAAACTGATCATTTTAGATCATATAAGTTTTGATAAATAAAAAATAAAATAAAAAAAATTATATATATACAATATATATATATATATATATATATATATATATATATATATATATATATATATGTATATATATATATATATATATATATATATACTATAATCGTGTTTGTAACGCGTCCGTCGTCAGTTGTGCACGCATCCTCAAAGGAATGTTGGCTGCGCACGCAGCCAAAAGAATCCACCTGGATGCAGCGAAACCGCCCTGTCATTTTCGGAATCCACCTGGATGCAGCGTAGGCAAACAAAGCCTTAAAAAAAAAAAAAAACATGCAACCGCCCACATGAAATAACTAAAAAAAAAAACGAACCGCCTGCTCAAAGTATTAAGAAAAAAAACCTAACCGCCTGCACAAACTATAAAAAAAAATAAAACTAAACGCCCTCACAAAGTATTAAAAAAAAATAACCCTTAAATCGCTAAACTCCCACAACAGAAACCACCTAACCCTTACACTGCCAAACCCCTACAACAACAACTAAATAAATTACAATATTAACCCCTTAACCGCCAAACCCTACAACGCCAACTAATTATGCTATTAACCCTTAAATCAACAAACTCCCACATTGCAATAAACCTAATTAACCTATTAGCTCCTAAACCGTCAACCCCCCCCCCACAACGCATATAACTAATTTAATTACTAAGCACCCTAACCTAACACCCCCTAAATTAACCCCAAGTACTACTAAATTACACCTAAAATAAAAAATCCTAACATTAATTTATAAAAAATAATCTCACATTGCAAAAAATAAAAAAGTCTAACATTACAGAAGAAAATAAAATTATCAAAAATTAAAAAATTAAACCTAATCCCCAAAATAAAAATACCCCCAAATCTAAACTACCAATAGCCCTTAAAAGGGCATTTTGTAGAGCATTAACAGCTCTTTTATGTTTAAAAAATACTGTCCCCCTTAACAGTTAAAACCCCACACCCACCAAACCCCCCAAAATAAAAAAAAAACTAACACTATAAAAAAACTAAACTACCCATTGCCCCTAAGCCCGAAATAGGTACTCACCATTCCTGAAGTCCCGTTTATTGTGGTACCTTGCATTCCTATTGGCTGAAATTTTAAATCAGCCAATAGGATAAGAGCTACTGAAATCTTATAGGCTGATTTGAACAGCCAATAGGATTTCAGTAGATCTAATCCTATTGGCTGAGTTCAAAATTTCAGCCAATAGGAATCTAAGTGACCCCAAATTGAATGCGGTACCTTGCATTCAATTTTCAGTGTACACCGGAGATCAGATGAAGAGGAGCCTCCACGCCGCTGAAGATCGCCCCCGCTGAAGACCGCCGCTGAGGACCACCCCTCCGGATCCACACATCGGGGAAGACCGTTCCGCGCCGCCTTTGCACAGGATGAAGATAGAAGATGATGGAGCCGCCTGGAAGAAGACCTTCTTCGCCGTACTTTAAGAGCTGAATACCCTTTTAAGGGCAATGCCCATACAAATGCCCCTTTAAGGGCAATGGGTAGTTTAGTTTTTTTTAGTGTTAGGTTTTTTTTATTTTGGGGGTTGGTTGGGTGGGGGATTTTACTGTTAGGGGGTAATTGGTAATGTTTTAAAGTAAAAGAACTGTTTAACTTAGGGCAATGCCCTACAAAAGGCCCTTTTAAGGGATATTGGTAGTTTAGTATTAGATTAGTGGGGGGTTTATTTTGGCAGGATTTTTTATTTTTATAGGGGTATTACATTTTTTATTTTGGATAGCTTTGTTGTTTTTTTTCTGTAATTTTACATTTTTTATTTTTAGTAAAATTAGCTTGGGGTTGTATTTTTTAAACATAGATTGCCCTCTAGGCAGGCTTATCGCCTTGTGTGTGTATATATATATATATATATATATATATATATATATATATATATATATATATATATATATATATATATATATGTGTCATGCTTATTATTCTGTACTCACATATAAAAACACATATCAGTTATGATTCTTTAAAGGGACATAAAACCCACATTTCCAATTTACTTCTATTATAATTTTTTGCTTCATTCTCATGATATCCTTTATTGAAGGAGCAGCAATGCACTACTGGGAGCTAGCTGAGCATATCGGTAAACCAATTAAAAGAAGCATATATGTGCATCCACCAATCAGCAACTAGCTCCCAGCTCCTCAGCCTACCTAGGCATACTTTTTAACAAAGGATACCAATAGAACAAAGCAAATTAGAGAAGCAAGAGAAGCAAATTGGAAAGTTGTTTAAAATTGTATGTTGTATCTGAATCATAAAATATTTTTTTTTTGTTTCATATTCCTTTAACCATGCTAATGTAAAGTACACAGACAAATTGATTATACCAAAATTGTAGTGAAAAAGTTAATTTAATATTATAATATTAATCAGCGCATTCAGCCTCACCCTGCTGTCGGATGATATGTGTTTGTGGTACTTACAGCTATTAGTTCTGCTTTGTACCTCCTGCGCTTGTGACTGTGCATTGCACATCTAGTTAGAAATAGACTGTTTGTAAATTTAAAAACCTTTATCACAGTATTTTTTATGGTGCACAAATGAACAAAAACATTCTAATTAAAGGGACATGTTACCCAATCACATGCAGCATATCTGTAAAAACCTGACTAGCATTAACATCTCTTTGTAAAAAGAAAGATATTTTACATCAAGTTTACATTAGTAGCCACATTCTATTGTAATGAAACTTTAAGCATCCAATCAGGATGCTTGTCCGAGGACTTTCAAGGGAGCGTGCATCTGGCATGTGCAAGCACAGTCACTTTATTTTGGCAAAATAATTTACTTTTGCTCAGGACTTCTATAGGCACGTGAAAAGTACAAAACTTGTGGACCAGTGCTTAAGTCTAGTAGCCCAATTGTAAATAACCAAAAAAAAACTTATTGAAGCACTCTCACTTCATACCTGTCACAATAAGATTCAATGTGGAAATTACCACTAGAAAATAGTGAATATGGCACTAACAAATAAGACCTGGATTGGCCGCTAGCAGGGGGTATCAATTAACCTGATCGTATGCGATCGAGCGGATTGCTGTCTGCCGCCTCAGAGGAAGCGGACAAGTTAAGGAGCAGCAGTCTTAAAGAAAGGTAATCCCTTTATTACACATTCCCCAGTTTTGCATAACCAATACAGTTATAATAATACATGTTTTACCTCTGTAATTACCTTGTATCTAAGCTTCTGCGGACTGCCCCCTTATTTCAGTCCTTTTGAAAGACTTGCATTATAGCCCATCAGTGCTCACTCCTAGGTCACTTCACGTGCATGAGCTCAATGTTATCTATATGAAACACGTGAACTAATGCCCTCTAGTGGTCAAAATGCATTCAGATTAGAGGCAGTCTTCAAGGTCTAAGAAATTAGCATGTGAACATCCTAGTTTTAGCTTTTAACTATGAATACCAAGAGAACAAAGCCAAATTGGTGATACAAGTAAGTTGGGAAGTTGTTTAAAATTACATGCCCTATTTAAATCATCAAAGTTTTTTTCGGACTTGACTGTCCCTTTATGACCGCTGCTTCTTAACTCTTGTTTTCGGCGTGCCTGAAGGCTCGCGCCGAGACAGCTGCATTCAGCTCCATACGGAGCTTGATAAATCGGCCCCTATGGCTAAGTCTTCTTCCTTTACTTCCAGTAAAGCTATAAGGAATTCAGAGTCAATACTTCCTGCATCAGGCAGTATATAACTAGATATGCTCCAGTGCTAGATATGCTCCAGTGCTAGATATGCTCCAGTGCTAGATATACTCCAGTGCTAGATATGCTCCAGTACTAGATATGCTCCAGTGCTAGATATACTACAGTACTAGATATGCTCCAGTGCTAGATATACTCCAGTGCTAGATATGCTACAGTGCTAGATATGCTCCAGTGCTAGATATGCTCCAGTGCTAGATATACTCCAGTGCTAGATATGCTCCAGTGCTAGATATACTACAGTGCTAGATATACTCCAGTGCTAGATATACTCCAGTGCTAGATATACTACAGTGCTAGATATGCTCCAGTGCTAGATATACTCCAGTGCTAGATATGCTCCAGTGCTAGATATACTCCAGTGCTAGATATACTTCAGTGCTAGATATGCTCCAGTGCTAGATATACTCCAGTGCTAGATATGCTCCCGTGCTAGATATGCTCCAGTGCTAGATATACTCCAGTGCTAGATATGCTCCAGTGCTAGATATGCTCCAGTGCTAGATATACTCCAGTGCTAGATATGCTCCAGTGCTAGATATACTCCAGTGCTAGATATGCTCCAGTGCTAGATATACTACAGTGCTAGATATACTCCAGTGCTAGATATGCTCCAGTGCTAGATATACTCCAGTGCTAGATATACTCCAGTGCTAGATATGCTCCAGTGCTAGATATACTCCAGTGCTAGATATACTCCAGTGCTAGATATGCTCCAGTGCTAGATATACTCCAGTGCTAGATATACTCCAGTGCTAGATATGCTCTAGTGCTAGATATACTCTAGTGCTAGATATGCTCCAGTGCTAGATATGCTCCAGTGCTAGATATACTCCAGTGCTAGATATGCTCCAGTGCTAGATATACTCCAGTGCTAGATATACTCCAGTGCTAGATATACTCTAGTGCTAGATATGCTCCAGTGCTAGATATGCTCCAGTGCTAGATATACTACAGTGCTAGATATACTACAGTGCTAGGTATGCTCCAGTGCTAGATATGCTCCAGTGCTAGATATACTCCAGTGCTAGATATACTCCAGTGCTAGATATGCTCCAGTGCTAGATATGCTCCATTGCTAGATATACTCCAGTGCTAGATATGCTCCAGTGCTAGATATGCTCCAGTGCTAGATATACTACAGTGCTAGATATACTCCAGTGCTAGATATGCTCCAGTGCTAGATATACTCCAGTGCTAGATATGCTCCAGTGCTAGATATGCTCCAGTGCTAGATATGCTTTGAGAGGACTTTGAAAAATAAAATAACACAGGAAATATAACAAGTGCCTGGAACACAAAACCAAGCATTAGAGGGGCACACAATCTCCTATATATTAATATATTATCTGAATGCACACTCCCACACCTCAGCAATTTTAATTAGTAGTAGCAGCAGCAAATATATAGAGCCAGCTAATCGTGTTTGCAAAAGATCACATAACCTATCCAGTAACCAGTTGTTCATGGGACAAGCTAAAGACTTGGCATATGCAACTGGCACAGAGGGAATGGTAAGATGAAAAACTGTTGGCACGTCTAAATAAATGCCTAATACTAACTGAAGGAGTGTACATAGCCACAGTGTTAGCTAAAACCACACTGACCTCACACTGACTCACTCCGGCTCAGTTACTGTCTTCAACTTCCTCCTAGGCAGTCAGACTGCTGCTTGTCTCAATCTGCGTCTCTGTCTCAGTGTCGGCTCTCTTTCCCGCCCGTGCCCAGAATCTATTATGAAAGCACTAATAGTAGCAGACGCTGATTGGCTGTGCTGAGTGTGCTCCTGCAGAGGCTGCTAATAGACATAGTCTCTATTGAGCAATATTGGCCACACAAACTAAAGAGACTTAAGCCTTAAGCGCCACTGGGTGGCAGTCTCTAGCGGCTCATTTGCTCAATGCTTCTAACACATCCATATTGCACAAAGGAGGGGGAGCTGACAGGCTCACAGCCTCTCCTTTGCATAATATGGATATATGGATCTTGTTGTGCCTTGGATCATTTTAATATACATATGTTTATTTTTGCCATGGTGGCAGACTTTTTTTTTTAACATTATTAAAAAATTGTAATTACACACATAGGACAGGTGAGCCGCTGCCTCGTCTGCCTCCTATGACGGCACAGCTTTTTACAAACTTGTATTTTAGCCAATCAGTGCTGATTCCTGTATAGCCCCACAGGAGTGAGCAGAATGTTATCTATTTGGCACTCCTGAACTAGCACTGTCTGGCTAATAAAATGCACTGGGATAAGAGTCAGCCTGCAGGGGCTTAGAAACAGACAGTGATTTAGAGAAGTGTTTCTCATCCGCGGTCCTCAAGTACCCTAAACAGGCCAGATTATCATTATAGCTGAACCCGTACACAGGTGAAATAATCAGCTGATGGGTGAGAGCGGGTTAGTTACCATGGTTACTGATCAGCTGATTATTTCACCTGTGCTCTAGTTCAGCTATAATGAAAACCTGGACTGTTGGGGTTACTTGAGGACCGCGGTTGAGAAACACTGATTTAGAGGTTATAAAGTACATTAAAGGAACAGTCAACACTAAAATTGTTATTGTTTAAAATGATAGAAAAAGCCCTTACTAACCATTCCCCAGCTTTGCACAACCAACATTGTTATATTAAAATACTTTATAGCATTTAAACCTCTAAATGTGTGCCTGTTTCTAAGCCACTACAGCCTCTTAATTACATGCTTTTTTATTAGCTTTTCAACAATAGACTGCTAAACCATGTAAGCCAAATAGATAACATTGTTATATTAAAATACTTTATAGCATTTAAACCGCTAAATGTCTGCCTGTTTCTAAGCCCTACAGACAGCCTCTTATCACATGCTTTTTTATTTGCTTTTTACAACAGGAGACTGCTAGTTCATGTGGGCCATATAGATAACATTGTGCTCACACTTCTTAAGTTATTTAAGAGTCAGCAACACAGCACTAATTGGCTAAACTCCAAGTTAATAGATAATAAATGAAAAGTCATGTGATCAGGGGGCTGTCAGAAGATGCTTAGATACAAGTTAATCACAGAGGTAAAAACTATATTTATATAACTGTGTTGGTTATACAAAACTGGGGAATGGGTAGTAAAGGTGTTATCTATATTTTAAACAATAAAAATAAAGTAAACTGTCCCTTTAACATAAATGTTTGCAGCATTTGTTTCTGAATAGCCACCCATCATTTTTCTTAGTTTTGGAGCCAATCCAGGCTTTAGTTGGCAGACATCAATGCTAGCCACGGTCATATTGCTAGCATAAAGAGAGTTGTTTTGTAGTTTTTATTTGTTTAAGCCAATCAGGTAAAAATATGCAGCAGTGTTCACTGTGAGAAATCTGCAGAGTGCTTTTGCAGGTCTGAGATTTAAAGAAGTCACAATTTTTAGAGCTAAAATATATGGAAATGGGGCAAAATAAATAATTAAAGTATTTTGTAAAATAGTTTAACTATACATAACTAAACACATTTTATATTAAAATCTCAAGGTGTTTACTGTCCCTTTAAGGAAGATTTCTTAAGGTGTTTATGGTCCCTTTAAGGAGACTCGGCCATATCCTCTATCAGGATAAAGTACCAAATTCGGAGTCTGCACCTTGACTGACCAGGACTTAATTGTCCTTCTGTTCATTTGGAGATTTTGTTAGCACATTATGTCTTTTTCTGCACATTTTATATTATTTAATAAATAAATATTGTATTTAACAAATAGATATTGATGGTACCTCATTTTAATCTAGTTTTTGTTTGTTAGTGCCATATTCACTATATTCTAGTGGTAATTTCCACAGTGAATATTATTTTAACAGGTATAAGGTGAGAGTGAGAGTTTTGTTTTGTTATTTACAGGCACTTTATTTCCCTTCTGATTTTAAGGAAGTTTAACATGAAATCTTATGAGATTAAAAGGGACACTGAACTCAAAGTTTTCTTTCGTAATTCAGATAGAGCATGCAATTTTAATCAACTTTCTAGTTTACTCCTATTAGAAAATTTTCTTCATTCTCTTGGTATCTTTATTTGAAAATCAAGAATGTACGTTTAGATGCCGGCCTATTTTTGGCGAACAACCTGGGTTGTCCTTGCTGATTGGACAGCACCAATAAATAAGTACTGTCCAGGGTCTGATCCAAAAATTGGCTGGCTCCTTACCTAAGATGCCTTCTCTTTCAAATAAAGATAGCAAGAGAACAAAGAAAAATTGATAATAGGAGAAAATTAGAAAGCTGCTTAAAAATGCATGCTCTATCTGAATCACGAAAGAAAAAAATTGGGTTCAGTGTCCCTTTAAGGTGAAATCCCATGAGATCGAAGTAAAGCAAAGTGCAAACTCAGCACCTAGTTGTCAGGGTGCCAGGAATCAGACTGAGACGAGAAGTGCAAAAATAATCACACCTTTATTAATAGCAAAAAATAATAAAAAGTCCACAAGTCAAATAACAAGCCAGGAATCAAAACCAGAGCTGGTAGTCAGACGAGCCAAGTCAGGAGCCAAAGCGAGTAGTCAGACGAGCCGGAACAAGGAGAACAGCAGAGTCAAGAACAAGCCAGGGATCAGGAACCAGGAGGGACGTCAGACAGCCAGGTACTACACAGGAGCTCTCACAAACAGGTCTAAGACAACGCAAGGGCAAAGCATACTGAACAGTGGCCCTTTAAATAATAAGTAATGACATCACAATTCTGAGACTGCATCCTGTCTCACACGGATGACGTATACCAGTCTGGCTATAAAAGGAAGTGCATGAAATGAGCAGCATCACACAGTATGCACCAGAGTCAGCAAGAGAGGTGAGTAAAATGGCTGCCAGCAGCACATGGCAAGCAAAACAGGGAAAAAACCCTGACAGTACCCTCCCCTCAACGACCCCTCCTCCGCGGGAGGACAAAAGGCTTATTGAGGAAATGGGCATGGAAGGCACGGAGGAGGGCAGGAGCATGTACATCAGAGGAGGGAACCCATGAACGTTCCTCCGGACCGTAGCCCCTCCAGTGAACCAAATACTATATGCGGCCCCTGGACATATGAGAGTCAATAATGCTGCTGACCTCAAACCCTCATGGTTGTCAACAAAGATAGGATGAGGACGAGGCAACACAGTGGTAAACCGATTACAAACCAATGGTTTCAAAAGGGAGACATGAAAAGCATTGGAGATATGCATTGCAGGAGGAAGGTCAAGAGCGTAGGCCACAGGATTGACGCGTTGGAGTATTTGAAAAGGACCAACATAACGGGGAGCCAGTTTATTGGAAGGCACACAAAGGTTCAAGTTGCGGAAGGACAGCCAAACTCTCTCACCAACCTGGTAGGAAGGCGCGGGCAGACGCCTACGATCAGCCTAGAACTTTTGGCACTGCATAGAATGATGAAGGCAGTCCTGGATCTGCACCCACGTGGAAAGGAGTTGCCAGGGATGCTCCTCCAAAGCTGGAATACCCTGAGACATGAATGAATCGGGCAACAAGGATGGTTGAAACCCATAATTCGCCATGAACGGGGATAACTTGGAGGAAGCATTAATAGCACTATTACGAGCAAACTCTGCCCAAGTTAACAGTTCAGACCAATTATTGTGGTGATCTGAGACATAGCAATGGAGAAACTGTTCCAGAGCTTGATTAGACCGTTCCGCAGCCCCAGTAGATTGAGGGTGATATGCTGAGGAGAAGGAAAGCTGGATCCCCATTTGAGCACAAAAGGAACGCCAAAATCTGGAGACAAACTGGCCACCCCGGTCCGACACTATCTCCTTGGGTAACCCATGTAAACGGAAGACCTCCCGGGCAAAAATTGAAGCAAGCTTCTGAGCGGTAGGCAACTTCTTCAAGGGAATGCAATGTGACATTTTAGAAAAACGGTCAACCACCATAAGGATAACAGTATTGCCATTGGAAACAGGGAGCTGGACAATGAAGTCCATGGAAAGATGTGTCCAAGGACGCTCACCATTAGCAATAGGTTGAAGAAGACCCACACGAAGACATCGAGGAGTCTTATTCTGTGCACAAACTGAGCAGGAGGCAGCATACGCAGCAACATCAGAACGAAGACCTGGCCACCAGAATTGTCGAGTGACAGACCAAATCATTTGGTTCTTGACTGGGTGACCTGCAGCTTTAGGATAGTGGTAAGTGTGCAAAAGTTTAGTTTGAAGATTCTCAGGAGCAAAACACTTACCACTAGGTTTCTCAGGAGGTGCATTGGTTTGTGCAGCCAGGATCTCCTCCCCCAAGAGAGAAGTCAAATTAGTATGTATGGTAGCCAAAATATGGTCAGGAGGTATAACTGGAGTAGGTACAGATTCCTCCTTGGACAGAGGCGAAAATTGTCGAAAGAGGGCATCAGCCCTAACATTCTTACTACCAGGCAGGTAGGAGACCACATAATTAAACCGAGACAAAAATAGCGCCCATCTGGCCTGTCGGGCGACAAACGTTTTGCTTCAGATAGAAAAGTTAAATTCTTGTGGTCAGTAAGAATGAGCACTGGCACGCTAGTACCCTCGAGAAGATGCCTCCATTCCTTGAGTGCCAAAATTATGGCCAGTAATTCCCTGTCGCCAATTTCATAATTGCACTCCACTGGAGACAATTTCTTAGAGAAGAAACCACACGGATGCAAGGAACTGTCAGGCATAGGACGCTGAGACAAGAGGGCACCTACTCCAGTATCAGACGCATCAACCTCAAGAACGAAAGGCAGGACAGGGTTAGGATGAGCCAGAACTGGAGCAGCAGCAAAGGCAGTCTTAAGATTATCAAAGGCCTTAATGGCAGTAGGTGACCAATGGAGTGGATCATTCTCTTTACGGGTCATGTCTGTGATAGGTTTGACCAAGGAACAAAAGTTTTTAATAAACTTTCTATAGTAATTGGCGAACCCCAAAAAATGTTGTATAGACCGAAGACCAACTGGACGAGGCCACTGCAGAACTGCAGATAACTTGTCAGGAATGGATCGATGGAGAACCCTGCAACGGAGATAACATAACCTAGGAAGGTTACTTGAGTCTGATGGAACTCACATTTCATGAGTTTACAAAACAGGCCGTTCTCACATAGTCTCTGAAGAACCCGTGTAACATCAGAACGATGAGCCTCAAGTGTGGGTGAGTGTATGAGGATGTCGTCTAGGTACACCACAACACACTGTTGCAACATATCTCATAGGACATCATTAATAAATTCCTGGAAAACAGCAGGAGCATTACATAGGCAAAAGGGCATTACAAGATATGCCCGCTCCTGGTGTTAAATGCTGTTTTCCATTCATGGCCCTCCTTGATCCTAACGAGATTGTACGCTCCTCTCAAATCAAGTTTATTAAAGACCGTAGCTCCCTTGAGTCGGTCAAAGAGTTCCGTAATGAGCGGAATAGGGTATGCATTCTTAATGGTAAGACGATTAAGACCCCTATAATCGATGCATGGTCTTAACTCGACACCCTTTTTCTTCACAAAGAAGAAGCCAGCCCCTGCAGGAGAGCAAGATTTGCGGATGATCGACCGTGACAGAGCATCGGCAACATACTCCTCCATAGAACACTTTTTTGCAACAGACAGAGGGTAAACCCGGCCAAGGAGGAATGGCTCTAGGTTGCAGGTCTATGGCACAATCGTAAGACTGGTGAGGAGGCAACTGGAGGGTTTCAAAATGGAGAGCCCCAACAGCCATGGATAACGGAGCAGTTTTGTGAGTAACGAGTGAGGGCTGAAGGGGCCTGCCATCAATGGCCTCAATAGCAAGCAGAATGGACCGAGGCAAAACAGGAATGGAGTGCTTAGATACAAAAGCACTGTCAATGAAATAGCCCGCAGCACCGGAGTCAACAAGAGCCTGGGTGACTATGGAGGAGTCCACCCAGGAAAGGACAACCGTGACCAAAGGTTTATCCTTTAGCGGTTCCGGGGACGAGGATAAACTACCTAAGGTCTGCCCCCGACAGGACCTTAGGTGTGAGCGTTTCCCTGCCGTGTAGCACAAGACTTCAAAAGGTGGCCCTGTAACCCACAATAGAGGCAGAGCCCCTCCCTCCTCCTAAAGGCCCTCTCCGCCATGGAGAGACACGTGAATTCCAACTGCATCGGCTCAGCAGTACCTGGTGACCTGGGACCAGGAGGCATGGGAGGAGAGGCAGGCATGGGTGGGAATGAACACGTAGGAGACAACGGAACAGGAGGCTCCCGCAAGCGCTCCTTGAAAGAGGGCCTCTCACTTAGTCTGATGTCAATTAGGATAAAAAAAGACACCAATGCCTCAAGATCTTCTAGTAAATCTCTGGCAGCAACTTCGTCTTTAATTGCATTAGAGAGCCCATGAAAGAAGGCGGCAAAAAGGGCTTCATTGTTCCAACCTACCTCAATGGCATACTGAGCAACAGATCTTGTACCTTGCTGAATGGACATGAGTCATTTAGCAGCAGAGGAGGAACGAGCTGGAACATCAAATACCCTTTGAAAGGAGGCCACAAATTCAGGTTAATTTGAAATCACAGGTTTATTAGTCTCCCACAAAGGATTAGCCCAGGCAAGAGCTGTGTCAGAGAGTAACGAGATGAGAAATCCCACCTTAGCCCGTCAGAGGGAAACGCCTGAGGTAACATCTCAAAGTAAATGCCCACCTGATTCAAAAACCCTCTGCACTTATTAGGATCGCCTCCATATCGCTGAGGTAGAGGTGCAGAACCAGACATGCTTCTGGTAGGACTAGGTGCAGCAGCGGAAACAGGAGCAGCCATAACTTGCGGGACACTTTGGTCCAAATGTGCGAGTCAGCAGGGTTTGCAGGGCTAGTGCAAATTGATCCAAGCGGTGATCCTGTTCATCCATCCTGAAAATTATGGCAGGTAAAGGTGGATTATTAGCACCATCAGGATTCATGGCCCTTGCATAATCTCAGGGTGCCAGGAATCAGACTGAGACGAGAAGTGCAAAAATAATCACACCTTTATTAATGGCAAAAAATAATAAAAAGTCCACAAGTCAAATAACAAGCCAGGAATCAAAACCAGAGCTGGTAGTCAGACGAGCCGAGTCAGGAGCCAAAGTGAGTAGTCAGGCGAGCCGGAATCAGGAACAAGGAGAACAGCAGAGTCAGGAACAAGCCAGGGATCAGGAACCAGGAGGGACGTCAGACAGCCAGGTAATACACAGGAGTTCTCACAAACAGGTCTAGGACAACTCAAGGGCAAAGCATACTGAACAGAGGCCCTTTAAATAATAAGTGATGACATCAAAATTCTGAGACTGCATCCTGTCTCACACGGATGATGTATACCAGTCTGGCCATAAAACGAAGTGCAGGAAATGAGCCGCATCACACAGTATGCACCAGAGTCAGCAAGAGAGGTGAGTAAAATGGCTGCCAGCAGCACATGGCAAACAAAACAGGGAAAAAACCCTGACACTAGTAAACACAGTAGGTAGTGATAAATTATCTTACGTACCAGACAGACCAGGGTTCTAGCAGCTTTCCTAAATAATACAAGTTAAAACTAGGTCAATTTTAAGCTTGAAGGAACCCCCTGGATAGGGCTTGCTTATTGGTGGCTACATTAAGCCACCGATCAGCAAGCACAACCCAGGTGCTGAACCAAAAATGGGCTGGCTCCTAAGCTTTACATTCCTGCCTTTCAAATAAAGATACCAAGAGAATGAAGAAAATATAATAGGAGTAAATTAGAAAGTTGCTTAAAATTGCATGCTCTATCTGAATCATTAAAGAAAAAAAATCTGGGTTTAGTATCCCTTTTAGGGATGGGCGAATGTTTCGCAACATTCGAAAAACGGCACGAATTTTAACACATTCGTTCGTTCGAATCGAATTTAGAATGTTTACATAACATTCTAACATTCGATTTTCGAATGTTTGGTTTCGAATTTTACGATTACATTCGAAAATATTCTTTTCGAAAAATTCGAATTTAGATTGTAATAGTATTTCTAATGCTTTTTCTTTAAATGTAATATTCGAATTATGCAATATTCAAATTTGAAAAATTCGAATTTAGATTGTAATAGTATTTCTAATGCTTTTTCTTTAAATGTAATATTCAAATTATGCAATACGTGTATTCGAATTCGAAAAATTCGAATTTAGATTGTAATAGTATTTCTAATGCTTTTTCTTTAAATGTAATATTCGAATTATGCAATACGTGTATTCGAATTCGAAAAATTCAAATTTAGATTGTAATAGTATTTCTAATGCTTTTTCTTTAAATGTAATATTCAAATTATGCAATATTCGAATTCGAAAAATTCGAATTTATATTCGAATTTGAAAAATTCGAATTTATATTCGAATTTGAAAAATTCGAATTTATATGTTTGTAATAGTATTTCTAATGCTTTCTTTAAATGTAATATTCGAATTATGCAATATTCTATATGGAAACATTCGAAATTATATATTTGTATCTATTTATGTATCAATTTACTAGATTCCCTCCCTACCACATGAACTATTGAACTTCTGAATAGTATTTGTTAAATAGAATGTTAAATTCGAAATTTCAAATGTGGACATTCGATATAATTATAAACATTCGAATTCGAAAGTGACATTCGAAAACTGTAAATAACATTCGATTTTCAAATTTTTAAGAATATTCGTTCTTATCGACATTCGGATTTAGAATTCGAATTTCGGTAATAACATTCGTTCTACATTCGAAATTCGAAAATTTACACATTCGCCCATCCGTAATCCCTTTAACAAACATATCTATTTGCATAGTACATATTTCATAAAGGAAAATAAAGTAAACTTACATTATTGTTATTATATAGCTAAGCTCAATAATACCCCCATAAAATCTGTGTGTGTATGTATATGTATGTATGTATATATATATATATATATATATATATATATATATATATATATATATATATATATATATATATATATATATATGTAGTACAGATAAAGCACGCAATTTTAGAGACTTTTCATTTTACTTTTGATGCCCTTTGTTGAAAAGCATACCTAGCAATGAACTGTTGGGAGATGGCTGGTGACAAATAAAAATGCCTTTTGTCATTGACACCCCAGATGAATTCAGCTAGCTCTCAGTAGTGAATTGCAGTTCATGAGTTGGCACAGTACAAATTAATAATCAACAAATAAAAAATAAAAATTAAATGTAATACCACTTTGAATTTAAAATTAGAAGTAGATTTTTTTCAGACAAATTTAAACATTTACTTCAAACTTCCATTCCCCTGTATCATGTGACAGCAATCAGCCAATTACAGACTCAGATACGTATATACTTTGAACTCTTGAACATGCTCAGTAGTAGCTAGCACCTCAGAAAGTGTGTCTATAAAAAATGCTGTGCATATTTTAATAATGGAAGTAAATTGGAAAGTCTCTTAAAACTGCAAGCTCCATCTGGAACATAAAAAGTTTAATTTTTAATTTTGACTTTAGTGTCCCTTTAAAGAGACATGAAACTCATATTTTTTTCTTTCATGATTCAGATAGAACATACCATTTTAAACAACTTTCCAAAAAACTTTTATGACCAAATTTGCTTCATTCTCTTGTTATCCTTTGTTGAAGGATAAGCAATGCACTACTGAGAGTTCATTGAATAAGCCAATCACTACAGGCATATATGAAGCCACCAATCAGTAGCTAGCTCCCAGGAGTGGATTGCTGTTCCTGAGCCTACCTAGGTATACTTTTCAACAAAGGATACCAAGACAACAAATACAATTGTATCCTCCTGAATTATGAATTAAACATTTTGTGTTTCATGTCCCTTTAAGTGCATATACATAGATAAAGTCACTTCCACATTTACTAATTTTGGGGGCAAAGCAATTATCTAATACTGACATTTCCCGTTTCATTCCCTCTTCCCTCTACACTGCTAGTGAATCTATCAAATTTGTGTAAAAATAATAGCTTTATTATCAGTTTTTTTGAAAGAATAAGGTAGCTTCCAATTGATATCAAATTCTTTGTTCATTTTATAATAACACATGAAATCAATTTTTTCCATTAGACAAAAATGTCAACCAATGCAACAAAGGATGAATCAGAGAAGAAAAAAAGAAATAAGATAACTAACAGATGGATATCTTAAATGTTTCCTACAGTCCAGCAGCAGGTGTTTAAAGAGCAAGCTGTGCAGGATATTCAACCAGAAAATGACAAATGGGCTTCATAAAGAATGCAAGGAAGCATAGAAAACGAATGGAATATGCGTAGAGCCATTTAAAGTAACATTACTGCAAAATCCATTCTTGGGCTCTATAGTCCCACAATCCCACATTAGTTTGTAATACACTATCTGCTAAAAAGAATAGCCTTTTTTTTTAACTCCAAGATCGTCTTGGGCAAAAGGTGCCAATGTCAGAGCATGTATCAAGTTGACAACCCAATCAGAGGCTGTGCATGATCCCACATAAGCACAATGTGCATGTAAATAGTGCAAATTTCATACTTTACATTGCAGAGATGCATATTAAAGGGACATAATACTCATATGCTAAATTACTTGAAACTGATGCAGCATAACTGTAAAAAGCTGACAGGAAAATATCACCTGAGCATCTCTATGTAAAAAAGGATGATATTTTACCTCACAATCTCCTCAGCTCAGCAGAGTAAGTTCTGTGTAAAAAGTTATACTCAGCTGCTGCTGACCAGCTGCAGCTTAAAAAAAAAATGAAGAAATGAACTGCAGCCAATCAGCATCAACAGTGCTGAGGTCATGAACTCTTTTACTGTGATCTCATGAGATTTTACTTAACTCTCATGAGATTTCATAGTAAACTTCCTTAAACTCAATAGGGAAATAATATGAGAGTGCACGTAAGCTCACTCCCTTAGCTGTCCCGGGACAGACATACTGATTTGCTGCTTAGAAGTCCTTTACAATGGGATGTGGCTACTGAGGAACTTTTGAGGTAAAATATCTTTCTTTTTTACATAGAGATATTCAGGTGATATTTTCTAGTCAGCTTTTTACAGCTATGCTGCATCACTTTAAAGTGTTTAAACATTTTGGTATTATGGCCCTTTAAAGGGACATTATACACTCATTTTTTCTTTGCATAAATGTTTTGTAGATGATCTATTTATATAGCCCATAAAAGTTTTTGTTTTTTTAAAAAAATGTATAGTTTTGCTTATTTTGAAATAACATTGCTCTGATTTTCAGACTCCTAACCAAGCCCCAAAGTATTATTTGAATACCGTCAGCTACCTTCTCCAGCTTGCTCCTGTTTGTGTAAAGGGTCTTTTCATATGCAAAAGAAGGGGGAGGGGGGGAGTGTCTTATTTGCTACTTGCAGTGGGCTTTCCAGCTACCTTTTCAACAGAGCTAAACTGAGAGCATCTATGTAAGTTTTTAAACATTTTTATACTGCATTTTTATATCAGTATCTGTGCATCTTATTCTTTATATTAGTGTCTATTACATGCAGTTATATGAAAATGAGTGTATACTGTCCCTTTAAGCTATATATTGGGCTATAGAGTTGAAAGTAAAAAAGTTATCACTCTAGTGCTAACCCGAATTGCGCAAAAATACAAAATTACAATATCACTAGCATAATAACCTGCTGCCCTATAAAAGTCTATGGAGTAAAAAAAGTTAAAAATAAATAAATAAATAAAATAACAAACTACTCATGCGCTAACCCAAATCACTATAAGACCTTTACTGTAAAAGCCCCTAAACCTCCACATAGCTCAACGCAAAGTCCCCACTGAAATATTAAACCCTATTCCACCACACCTCCACATCGCAAGTTCTAGACTACAATATTAACCTCTAAACCACCAGCCCCCCACCTCAAAGTAAAATACTACACCAGCCCACCAACGCAAGATAACCCACTAACATCTAACCCCTTACCTAACAAACCTAAGTTAACCCAAAAACAACTAACTACCTTTAAAAAAACAAAAAAACAAAAAACTTACCTTTTAAAATAATAAAACCTTACATTACTATTAAATTAAAAATCCTAACATTACAATTAAAATAAAAAATTCTAACATTACCAAAATAAAATCTACCATTACTAAAATTAAAAAACTAACATTGAAAAAAATAGCAATGCAATTGCCAAAAATAAAAAATGATTTATTCCTTTTCTAATACCCCAAAATAAAAAACCCACCCCAAAATAAAAAGCCCACCACAAAGTAAAAAACACTATTCTAAAACTACAACCCTCTAACATTAACCCTCCACCCCAAAATAAAGAAAACTATCTTCAAAAAATATTATCTAAAAAGTGCCCTGAATTTAAAAAAACAAAACAAAAAAAAACCTACAACTAAACCCCAAGATGGTACTTCTTATCCAGCAGCAATCCATCTTCTTATCTTTATCCCAGCGGCGGCAACAGTGGTCCTCATCTTCTGATCTTGAACACGGAGGTCCTCTTCATGCTGTCCCCATCTGAACATTGAATTGTGAAAGTGAGGTACCCCTTTTATATAGGGGTATCATTGCATTCCTATTGGCTAGTTTGAATGTCCAAATTTAAATCAGCCAATAGAATGAAAGGAAAGGTTAATGTTAGAGGGATGTAGTTTTTTTTTTCAGTAAAAGAGATTAGGCATCAATCAATTTTTATTTTTGGTAATTGCTATGTTATTTTTTGTAATGTTAGACTTGTGATTTTTATTGTAAAATTTTAATAATGTTTTTTTTGTAATGGTAGGTTTTTTTTCTAATGTAATTTGTTTTGGGAATGTTAGAATGTTTTATTTGACTAGTAATGTTAAGATTTTTTAAATTAATACTAATGTAAGGTTTTTTATTTTAATAGTAATGTAAGGTAAGGAGGTTAGATGCTAGTGGGTTATCTTGCGGTGGGGGCTGGAGGTTTAGGGGATAATTGAGTAGTATTTTACTTTGCGGTGGGGACTGGCGATTTAGGAGTTAATAGTGTACTATTTTACTTTGCCGTAGAGGCTAGCAGTTTAGAGGTTAATAGCATAGTATTTTACTTTGCCGTGGGGGCTAGCAGTTTAGGGGTTAATAGTGTAGTATTTTACTTTGCCGTGGAGGCTGGTGGTTTAGGGCTTAATAGTGTAAAGAGGTAGTTTGTGATGGGGGGGAGTGCTTTAGAGGTTTGTAGTGTAGTTTAGTACAACTGATTCATACATACAAACTCTTTATGCAAACTTTCAGGTCATCCATTTCTTACATGAACTGAAAAGGGGACATAATATATAATGAAAGTATATTGCAGAGTTTTTTTTTTCTATATACGAATTATTATTTTATCATTTCAAAGTATTTAATGTCCCTTTAATTCATGGTCAGTTATATGATTTGATAGTATATTTAAATTTTATGTACAGGTTCTTTTTCTCTATCTATTATAGAATGTTTTTTGACCTATTCAGAAATAAATGGTCCGTGGATGGGATTTCTTACTTTAATGGGTAAAATAGACATGAAACTCAAAACTGAATTGCCCATATAAAAGGCTGTGCAGTTGGCAGGTAAGTGCCATTGTGAATTATGGCTTTGGACTGTCTGCAGGCACACTCCCAGCAAATCTGGAGACAATAAGGCTGTAATTCACTGAAGAACATTTTATGTGGGCGGTGGAAATTGTTGGAAGTAGCCAATGTCTTTGGCAATTTAAAATGCTGCAAATTTGACATTTTGACAGGTAAATGCTTTTGTTTTCAAGCACTCTCCTGTCTAATGTTTAAACAACAGAATGGAGCAGAACCGCTCCAGCTACCCATTATTTTTAGTTTTTTAGTCCTAGTCTTTTATTTTGACAGTGGACAACTTAAAGGACCACTCAATGCAGTAGAATTACATAATGAACATAAGTACATAATAAAAAGACAATGCAATAGCACTTACTCTGAATTTAAAATAAGTAGTAGATTTTTTTCTGGCAAATTTATTTTTTCTCCTATTTTCCGGCCCCTGTATCATGTGACAGACATCAGCCAATCACAGACTAGTATCTGTATACCCTGTGAGCGTGTGCACATGCTCAGGATTTTGTTCCCCAGAAAGTGTGAATATAAAAAGACTGTACAAATATTAATCATGGAAGTAAATTTAAGTGTCTATCTGAATAATAAAAGTTTATTTTGACTTGAGTGGACCTTTAATGTTTGTTTGCAGGAAGTGATGCATTCGTCCTGAGCATTAATTACTATCCAACACAAACAGTAACTTTTACACTCCAAAATAATACAATATAATGTGTTAGGGACACAGTATATTTAAAACAACAGGGAACAATATATAGCAAATTCTTAGGGGCAAATGTCTTGTCAGACATATTTTGTGGCAGGCTGGCACTTGATCCCTGGCCCTGTAAGACACTCAGCCACACGCATTTTGAGTCAAGCTGGCACTTATTCATTGCTCCTGGCAGATGCATTTTGTACCAGGCTGGCACTTGTTCAAACAGACTCTTATGTTGTAGAGACAATTAATGATTTCTGGCATGTAATCATATGACAATTATAATTGCAATAGCCTAGATAAAATATTTTTGAATTAAAGCATACTTGGATACATATCTCTTCATCCCCCAGATAATTTCAGTCCTCCTATATTGTAATGCCTGTTTTAATATTGTAGTTTTTGTAAGAATACTGTAAAACTCATAAAGGGACAGATTACGAGTAGAGCGGTATTTAACGCTCCTGCTCACATGCTAACTTCGATAGAACTAAGCTTCATGTCGGCTTGCCTTCGTATTACAAGGTGAAAGTAAAAAAGTTTTCACTCACACACTAACCAGATGCGCACAAAAAGCCGAAGTTAGAATATCACAAACACGTTAACGTATTCCCCCATAGAATATTTAAAATTTCAATGTTCTGCACATAACAGAATATGTTCTATTTATTCATAAATATATATTTCTACATATATGTGATGGTATATTGGTACAATTTATATATATACCTATATATTAAGATGGCTATATATAGGTATATATACAGTATATATATATATATATATATATATATATATATATATATATATATATATATAAATCCGGAACAAAACACTTTTGTTAATATTCAACAGTTCTGTGTTGCCAGGGTACATGTATTATATCCATACAATACATTTTTTGTAGTTTGATAAAGGGGGAAACCCCGAAATGTCCCAAATAAACAAAGGGTTTATGGTTAAGACCAGAGAGTGCTGTCATTTGTGAAATAATTTTTATATATATATATATATATATATATATATATATATATATATATATATATATAAATAGAACATATTCTGCTATGTGCAGAACATTGAATTAAACATTGGAATGTGAAAAATGTACATTAAATACACAGTATAACACTTTATTAAATATGAATATTGTGTAATTATGCTTTTTTTCAGGTTTTCATCTTCTTGACCGCAAAGGGCTCCAATACACTTATATCTATGTTTATATATGTGGACATATGTATGTATGTGTTTATATGTGTATATTTGTCTGTAAATACATATATACACTTATAAATACATAAATACATACAGTATGTATGTCTATGTTAAAGCCCTTTCCCTGCCATTTTTTCTAACAATTGAGACCTCATATCTTTGAGCCTTTATAACTTTTGTGTGTAATATTTTTTTCTTTTTATTAAATGGTGTTATTATAAGTGAAAGTGTACTTTGTAATGTATTATTTATGTGTTTTATTAGACCACAGCTCTGAGGACGTGCTAGTACAATGAGCATTAACTTGAATTGCGTTTAATTTCAACTCGTAATACCAGTGCAATTTAACCTGCGTTCAAATGATGGCGAAAACTCTTACAAAGTGTGGACATAAAAAGACATACTTTGATGATATATTTTTTCTAATTGCATTTTCTATTTGAATAATGAAAGTTTAATTTTTAATTTCATATCTCTTTAAAGACATAGCACACTCTCACATTGTATGCTTTTCTAGTCATAAACATTAATATGTTAAAAATAGAAGCTTGGCATGTTTAATTTCACAGCCCTGTCTTATTCTATTTTATAACCGTCTTCCAATGTATCAAGTCATAATTTGCTTAGGGTGATATGTGAATAGAAATTAAATCATTCAGCAAGGTCAGACGGCATGAAAGTACAGAGAATAGTAATATATTAAGAACATCTACTTTCGTAGTTCATACACATTCTCAGTTGATTGAATATATAAAACTATTTGTAACAGAATAGCACAGACTGTACTGATTGAAAAATATTAGACAATTGTGAAAAGAATATAGAATGTTTGTCATTGTAACTTTCATATAAAAACAACGGCTGCCTTTTTTTAAACTTATTTTAGTTATTTAAAAAAATGTTGGAGAATAAGTTATGATTATTACGGCAGTGGTCATTGGATTATTGTTGACATATATATATTCACACACACGTTATAAGTATACGTTATGTAGCTTATGGGAGGCGTCTATGCACTATGTATTTCTCTTTGGGCTAGTTTCCTATTGTTATTCTGACCTGGGCCTGAACGCTAGTTTATGTGTCTAATTTTAATTTTTAATTTTCCCATTTTCATGTCTTTGTTCTTTAAGTGTGGTGGTGGGTGCACTTGCTGTTTGATGTCACTTATTTTATACAATTATGTTTTTTTCCGTCTTTTAAGATTTAATATCAGTCTTGAAGAAGGCTTGATGATAGAGCCTAAACGTTGACTATGACTTTTCATGCACTTCTCTATGTATATATATATATATATATATATATATATATATATATATATATATACACTGTGTGCAGAATTATTAGGCAAATGAGTATTTTGACCACATCATCCTCTTTATGCATGTTGTCTTACTCCAAGCTGTATAGGCTCGAAAGCCTGCTACCAATTAAGCATATTAGGTGATGTGCATCTCTGTAATGAGAAGGGGTGTGGTCTAATGACATCAACACCCTATATCAGGTGTGCATAATTATTAGGCAACTTCCTTTCCTTTGGCAAAATGGGTCAAAAGAAGGACTTGACAGGCTCAGAAAAGTCAAAAATAGTGAGATATCTTGCAGAGGGATGCAGCACTCTTAAAATGGCAAAGCTTCTGAAGCGTGATCATCGAACAATCAAGCGTTTCATTCAAAATAGTCAACAGGGTCGCAAGAAGCGTGTGGAAAAACCAAGGCGTAAAATAACTGCCCATGAACTGAGAAAAGTCAAGCGTGCAGCTGCCAAGATGCCACTTGCCACCAGTTTGGCCATATTTCAGAGCTGCAACATCACTGGAGTGCCCAAAAGCACAAGGTGTGCAATACTCAGAGACATGGCCAAGGTAAGAAAGGCTGAAATACGACCACCACTGAACAAGACACACAAGCTGAAACGTCAAGACTAGGCCAAGACATATCTCAAGACTGATTTTTCTAAGGTTTTATGGACTGATGAAATGAGAGTGAGTCTTGATGGGCCAGATGGATGGGCCTGTGGCTGGATTGGTAAAGGGCAGAGAGCTCCAGTCCGACTCAGACACCAGCAAGGTGGAGGTGGAATACTGGTTTGGGCTGGTATCATCAAAGATGAGCTTGTGGGGCCTTTTCGGGTTGAGGATGGAGTCAAGCTCAACTCCTAGTCCTACTGCCAGTTTCTGGAAGACACCTTTTTCAAGCAGTGGTACAGGAAGAAGTCTACATCCTTCAAGAAAAACATGATTTTCATGCAGGACAATGCTCCATAACACGCGTCCAAGTACTCCACAGCGTGGCTGGCAAGAAAGGGTATAAAAGAAGAAAATCTAATGACATGGCCTCCTTGTTCACCTGATCTGAACCCCATTGAGAACCTGTGGTCCATCATCAAATGTGAGATTTACAAGGAAGGAAAACAGTACACCTCTCTGAACAGGGTCTGGGAGGCTGTGGTTAATGCTGCACGCAATGTTGATGGTGAACAGATGAAAACACTGACAGAATCCATGGATGGCAGGCTTTTGAGTGTCCTTGCAAAGAAAGGTGGCTATATTGGTCACTGATTTGTTTTTGTTTTGTTTTTGAATGTCAGAAATGTATATTTGTGAATGTTGAGATGTAACTTTTGGTTTCACTGGTAAAAATAAATAATTGAAATGGGTATATATTTGTTTTTTGTTAAGTTGCCTAATAATTATGCACAGTAATAGTCACCTGCACACACAGATATCCCCCTAAAATAGCTATAACTAAAAACAAACTAAAAACTACTTCCAAAACTATTCAGCTTTGATATTAATGAGCTTTTTGGGTTCATTGAGAACATGGTTGTTGTTCAATAATAAAATTAATCCTCAAAAATACAACTTGCCTAATAATTCTGCACTACCTGTATATATATATATATATATATATATATATATATATATATATATACACACACACACACACATATATATATATATATACACACATATATATATATATATATATATATATATATATATATATATATATATATAAGAAATGGGCCAGTCAGCTGAGATATATGGTTATAGATATAGATAAAATCTTAGGGGGGGTGATAGAAATAAAGATCTGCTTCACAAAGAAGTTAAATGGATATGGAAGCTTAATACCATGTACCCCAAGGGTTTAAATGGAGAGTTTAATATACTCCCGTTTATTTAAATTGGCTTTAATAATTAGGAGATACCATATAAGTCAATAGAACATGTATTTATTTCAGGCTACATAATTATTCTACATTGACACTCTAAGGTTTTCCTGTATGTTAGCTATGGCTGCTTCCATGTTTTTAATAGGTAGCCCATCCACTTGGGTATTTTGATGAGCTAAGGGTTACGGTGTCTGCTGAACCTCTCCTTCTTGTTATAGCCCCTCCCATGTGAAGTGCATTGGATACCCTTTTACAGGTGTAGTGTTTATAAGGTGTGATTTATTCGTGTTTGTTAGCTTGAGAAATTGGTAGGAGCCCCGAAACATTGCTCTGTAATGAGGGATTGCTTTCCATTTGAGTGCCACCTTCTCCTTGAATTTTTTCATATACATAATATATATATATATATATATATATATATAAACTCGTGTTTAGTGTTTTATCCAGTGCTATGGCACGCTGTGTATCTTAAACACTACGGTGTGTTTTGTACATATTTGTATATACTTTTTATTTGCGGACGCAAGTGATTGTGTTTAAATGCATGTGATACAATAAAACTGCTTTTTGATAAATCCCTTCCAAAGTCCATTTGCTTAACCCTTTTAGTGCCCTGTTCAGAGCCCTGTTTATCTTTGAAATTACAAGTGCCTACTGGATCTGGGCAGTCAGCTGTGTTCTTCAAAACGGTTGATCTTCTGTTTGGAGGGATACAAGGACTCAGATGGAAGGATTTCCTGGGCTGTGATTAGCCTCCCTGTTTTTACCATACCCATATCAGCTGAGGTTGTAACAAGTGAGTGAAAATTTTGGCTTGTTTATATTTTCTGTTGTGGAATTTTACCATACTACACCAGGATCCGGTTTTCTGTGCACCCTTTCCTCTTCTGTTTTTTCTTACTCCATATCACAAGAATTGATTGTAAAATAATTACAGGAGGACTGTATTTTGAATACAGAGACTAGTGATTTCCCCTTATTATTTGGGATACCTATTACTATATTCTCTGTTTGTTTATTTATATATATATATATATATATATATATATACATACACACACACACACACACACACACAGTGGGCAAGATTACAAGTGGAGTGCTAAATATCACTTGCATGCAAGCGGTATTAGCACTCCACCTTGTAATACCAGTGCATGATAAAGTGGAGTTTTTCATTTATTTCATTGCATATACTTTCCATGTTAATTCATTGCATATACTTTCCATGTTAATTCATTGCATATACTTTCCAAGTTAATTCATTGCATATACTTTCCAAGTTAATTGTACATAATAGGCTTAACAGATATACTTATAGACATACGTACATGCACCCTTGATTAAACTCTCATTACAGTATTTCTCTGATTCACAAGTTTCTTAAATAGTGATGTCCCGAACTGTTCGCCCGCGAACAGTTCACAGCGAACATAGCTTGTGCGCATTCGCGGCTGCGGGCGAATACATGGCGATGTTCGATCCACCCCCTATGTGTCATCATTGAGGAAATTTTGACCCAGTATGTCACAGCCGTCTGACACATTAGAGCCAATCAACATCAGACACTCCCTCACAGACCCTCCCAGCTACTCGGAAGTCGCCATTTTAGACTCATAACGACCTTGCTTTCTTAGTGAGAGGACGTGTTGTGTTTGTGCTCCTGACATTATAGGGAAATACATAGCTAGGCTAGTGTATTTAGTGTCCACTACAGTCCAGAAGGACTCCACTCATCTCTGCTGCAAGGACAGCACCCCAAAAAGCCCTTTTTAGGGCTATATTTCGTGCCGTTTTTTTTTTTTTTTTTTCGTATTTTTATTAGCATTTGCCTGGCTTTCAGCCTGTGTGTTTAAGGCTCACAGCATATGCTGTGATTACTGCCACCACTGATATCTCCCTAACAACATTAGTTTAAATTTAACTAACCAAAAATTTTAATTATTTTGCTAGTGTAATTTTTTTTCATTTTCTATCAAGCCTGTGTCACACAGCATATACTCTGGTTCATTGCTCTGTGCCAGCCACCAGTGTTAATATCCATTTATAACATTATTTTAAATTTAAAAATGCCAGCCTGTGTGCCAGGCCCAACTAGCCAATTAGTGGCACCAATCATAATTCTTGTAACAGTATCAAAAAAATAAAAAATCATAATTTTTTGGACTGCAAATATTCAGTCTACTAGTGCCATTGAATTGCAGTTTCCTCCTGCCTGGCAGCCTGTGTGCCAGGCACAAACTAGCCAATTAGTGCCACCAATCCTAGTTGTTGTAAAAGTATTGTTAATCTTTAAAATTCCAAATTGATCGCTTGTGATTCATCAGTTTGCTCGTGCCATTGAATTGCACTTTCCTCCTGCCTGCCAGCGATGTAATTCGTATCTATAAAATTAAATCTTGCTATTCCCTGCTTTTCTGTCATTTTACACAAAATCTCTCTTTTGGTACGTGAACTAAGGCCCTGCACTGAAATCTTGCTATTCCCTGCTTTTTTGTCATTTTACACAAAATCTCTCTTTTGGTACGTGAACTAAGGCCCTGCACTGAAATCTTGCTATTCCCTGCTTTTCTGTCATTTTACACAAAATCTCTCTTTTGGTACGTGAACTAAGGCCCTGCACTGAAATCTTGCTATTCCCTGCTTTTCTGTCATTTTACACAAAATCTCTCTTTTGGTACGTGAACTAAGGCCCTGCACTAAAATCTTGCTATTCCCTGCTTTTCTGTCATTTTACACAAAATCTCTCTGTATATATATATATATATATATATATATATATATATATATATATATATATATATATTGAGCAATTGAATTTAGTCTGTTATAATTAAGTCCTGCATTTTTTGTAATGATTTTTCCCATTGTCTCAATTCTAATGTCTAGTTAATTGCCATGTGATGCTCACTCCTTATCAATACTTGCTATAACTCTAAAATGTATAGTTTTCTTATGTCACAGTTTTAACCCCCTCCAAATTTTATTGTGTGTTTACTTAACTCATCTCACCCTGACCAGATTCTAACATTCCAATTGGCCTTACCAACTGTCTTTGATTAGCAATTAAGTAAATTTAGTGGACTCAGCTGACTGCCCTACCTGTATATATTTCAGACTAGCTTGGGGAAGTGCATTGCACAGGGGTGTGTGCATTGGTTACAGGGCTGTGTACTTTTTAACAATAGCATATGTTCACAATTTCAAAGTGAACATTTTATAAGTGAGGCATTAATTTTTAAGAATTATACAAGAATTCAACAAGGATTGGGCAAGGGGCAAGACACAAGGCAAGTACTCTTATAATACTATGGTTTTTGTATCTCATTGTATCCTTTTGCAAGTGCTGCTGTAACACTGTGTCTTATGTGTTTACTTGGTTCCCACTTTCATAATAATGCTCAATATCTTCATATTCCTTTTTGCTACCTCTTGTCTCTATAACAAACTACATTACTCACTTACTCCTTCTCCCTCTCCACCTGCACTGTTCATTAGCCCATCTCTCTTATACTCACCTTACTTTTGTACTCATGAACTCTACCTATTCCTAAATACTCTCTCTCCCCCCTGCACTTCAGTTAAACAACAGTCTCATTACTGCAAATCTGCTTCTCATCTCATGTCACTCTCCCTCTTGCTCATACTAGCTGCTGGCGACATCTCCCCTAATCCTGGTCCCTCACAACGTCCTAACCTTTCACATCCTTGTGTGCCTTTCAATAGACTTCATAAACTAAACTCTGATAACCTTAATCGCATTCCTCTTACATCTAAAAACCCCTCCCCCTTCACTTGTGCACACTGGAACTCTCGCTCTGTTTGCAACAAGCTAACTTCTATCCATGATCTCTTTATCTCCCACTCTCTTAACCTACTGGCTCTTACAGAAACCTGGCTCTCTGCTTCAGACACAGCATCCACTGCTGCACTGTCACATGGGGGTCTCCATGTCAGCCACACTCCTAGGTCTGGCAATAGACAAGGAGGTGGTGTCGGTATTTTACTTTCCTCTCGTTGCACCTTCCAACAAATACAGCCCTTCTCTTCACTCACATTTTCTTCATTTGAAGCACACATGATTCGGTTATTCTCTCCCCTCTCTATACATGTTGCAGTCATATACCGCCCCCCTGGCCCTCCAACTCAATTTTTAGATCACTTTACTGCCTGGCTTACTTATTTTCTTTCCTCAGACTCCCCTGCCCTCATTCTTGGCGACTTTAACATCCCTCTTGACAATCCCAATGCCTCCTCTGCAATACAACTTCTTCAACTGACTTCCTCTTTCGGCCTGTCACAATGGACTGACTCTCCCACTCACAAAGATGGTCATTCCCTTGATCTGATTTTCACCTATCGATGCACTCTTTCAAATTTAACAAACTCCCCTTTTCCTCTCTCTGACCATCATCTCCAAACTTGCAACATCACTTCTCTACCTACAACTCCCCCTCCCTCTACCCCTCACACCAAACTTCACAGAAGCACTAAGTCACTAGATCTGCATCAGCTCGCTAGCTCCCTCAAACCTCTCCTCTCATCCATCACCTCCTTTTCCTGCCCTGACCAATCTATCTGCCAGTATAATTCCACCCTTACATCGGTCATTGACACTCTGGCCCCTCCAACCTTAGCTCAGAAACCACACTCTCATCCTCAGCCCTGGCATACTCCTCTGACACGATACCTACGCAGATGATCCCGTACTGCTGAGCGACATTGGAGGAAATCTCGGAGTTCAGCTGACTTTCTTCACTACAAGTTCATCCTGAACTCCTACTATTAAGCCCTTAATCTTTATAAGCAACAATATTTTTCTAATCTCATCTCTACTCTTTCCTCTAACCCTAAACGTCTGTTCAACAAGTTCAACACTCTTCTCCGCCCACCTCCACCTCCTAACACAGCCTCTCTCTCAGCTCAAGATTTTGCAAGCCCCTTCAACAACAAAATTGACTCCATCAGAAGTGAAATCAGCTCTCAACATACTTCCAATCTCCCACCCCCTCAAAAGCTCATGATCACCCAAAACCCAAATATCCAAAAATGCAGCTCTTTTCCCCCTGTTAATGAGGATGACGTTGCTGCCCTTATACTGTCCTCCCACCTCACTACCTGTCCCCTCGACCCCATCCCCTCACAGCTACTCCCCTCCCTCTCTTCTACCCTCACCCCCATACTCACACACATTTTCAACCTCTCCCTCAGCACTGGCATATTTCCCTCATCTCTAAAACATGCACTGGTCACACCTATCCTCAAAAAACCTTCCCTTGATCCAACCTCCCCTTCAAATTACCGCCCTATTTCCCTACTCCCTCTTGCCTCAAAGCTCCTCGAAAAGCTAGTTTACGCACGTCTATCCCATTTACTTACACTAAACTCTCTTCTTGACCCACTGCAATCTGGATTTCGTTCCCATCACTCTACAGAGACAGCAATTGTCAAGGTTACCAATGACCTACTTGCAGCAAAATCCTAAGGCCACTTCTCTCTGCTTATCCTCCTTGACCTGTCTGCAGCCTTTGACACTGTTGACCACCCTCTTCTGCTCCAAACCCTCCAATCCTTCGGCATCTGTGACACAGCTCTCTCGTGGTTCTCTTCCTATCTGACTAACCGTACACTTAGTGTAGCCTTCTCCGGAGCATCCTCTGCCCCGTTACCACTTTCTGTTGGGGTACCTCAAGGCTCTGTCCTTGGTCCCCTTCTCTTCTCAATCTACACGTCGTCACTAGGTTCCTTAATAAAGTCCCATGGGTTTCAATACCATTTGTATGCCGATGACACCCAAATCTACCTCTCTGCACCAGACCTACCTCCTTCCTTACTAACCCGTGTCACTAACTGTCTTTCTCACATCTCATCTTGGATGTCCTCTCAATACCTTAAGCTAAATCTCTCCAAAACTGAACTCCTTATTTTTCCCCCTTCTTCCAATGTCTCCACCCCCAAAATTTCTATAACTGTTGATAATTCCATCATTACCCCTACCCCGCTCGCCCGATGTCTTGGGGTCACACTTGACTCAGATCTTTCCTTCACTCCTCACATCCAGTCCTTGGCTAAAGCCTGCCGCTTCCACCTTAAAAACATTGCTAAAATTAGACATTTCCTTACACAAGATACAACCAAGATTTGAATCCACTCTCTCATCCTTTCCTGCCTCGACTACTGCAATTCTGTCCTCTCTGGTCTACCTAGCTGCCGCATAGCTCCTATACAATCCATTATGAATGCCTCTGCCAGACTCATCTTCCTTACTCGTCGCTCTTCATCTGCTGCACCTCTCTGCCATTCCCTTCACTGGCTTCCTCTTGCCTCTAGGATTAAACATAAAATCCTCACCCTGACATATAAAGCTCTCAACTGCATTGCTCCCCCCTATATCTCAGAACTTGTCTCTAGATACTCTCCCTCCTGTCCCCTTCGATCAGCTCAGGATCTCCTCCTCTCCTCCTCTCTTGTTACTTCCTCACATTCACGTTTACAGGACTTCTCCAGACTGGCCCCCATCTTGTGGAATTCCCTGCCTCGCTCCATAAGACTCTCCCCTAGTTTTAACAGCTTCAAGCACTCCCTAAAAACTCTACTATTCAGGGATGCATACAACCAACACTATCCTTTCCTAACGCCATTGCTTTCCCCTTGAACCCCTTAGATTGTAAGCCTATAAGCCCAGCTGTTTACAGATCGCTTCATAAGAGCCGACTACAACAGTGAAACTCTTGGCAGGGCCCTCTACCCACTTGACCAATACAAAGCTATCCTGTACACCGACTATGTTTACAGCGCTGCGAAATCTGTTGGCGCTCTACAAATACCTGATAATAATAATAATAATAATAATAATAATAATAATAATAATAATAATAAAATGTAAATTACATATTTTATTTGATGTCATTCGTATCTATAAAATGTATATTGCATCTTTGATTCGATAACATTCGTATCTATCAAATGTATATTGCATCTATTGATAGATGTAATTCGTATCTATCAAATGTATATTGCATCTATTGAGCTACGTACAGTGTATTGATCATATGTATATTGCATCGATTGAGCTATGTAATCTATGTATCTATCTATCTATCTATCTATCAAATCTACCTATCTTGTGGTTCTGCAAGTGGACTGTTTGCGGTTGACTGCAGTGCGTTACACTTGGAGTTTGCTCTGTCACTGTGATGCGGCCGTAACCCTTACACTACCTGATAGATACAACATCATTTCTGATGTTTTAAAGCACGTTATTACAAACAATTTGGGAATGTTAGGTGATTTAGGCCCTTTATGGGTTAAAAGCAGACTCTGCATAAACTATGTAATTTTACATGGGAGTTTTGCCAGGGATCCCCCTCCAGCATGCCACAGTCCAGGTGTTAGTAACCTTGAAACAACTTTTCCATCACTATTGTGGCCAGAAAGAGTCCTTGTAGGTTTTAAAGTTCGCCTGCCTATTGAATTCAATGGCGGTTCGCGGGTTCGCAAACAATACCGGAAGTTCGAGTCTGCCGTTCGCGAACCAAAAATATTTAAGTTCGCGACATCACTATTCTTAAAATGTTGCCATATGCCATTATCAACAGGTTATGCAAATGAATTAATTTTGGATTCAAATTAAAGGGACAGTTTAGTCCAAAATAAACTTTCATGATTCAGAAAGGGCATGCCATTTTAAACAACTTTCCAATTTACTTTTATCAACAAATTAGCTTTGTTCACTTGGTATTCTTAGTTGAAAACTAAATCTAGGAGGTTCATATGCAAATGTCGCATTTTGACATTTTTTCACAACTAGAGGGTGTTAGTTCATGTGTGCCATATAGATAACATTGTGTTCACGCCCATGGAGTTACCTAAGAGTCAGAACTGATTGGCTAAAATGGAAGTCTGTCAAAACAACTGAAATAAGGGGGCAGTTTGCAGAGGCTTAGATACAAGGTAATCACAGAGGTAAAGTGTATATTAATATAACCATGTTGGTTATGAAAAACTAAGTGAATGGGTAATAAAGGGATTCTCTATCTCTATAAACAATACACATGTTGTAGACTATCCCTTTAAGTGAGTCACATCTGTTTATATTTATGATAATTTATTGATTATTATTTGTTTTTTGATTTTTTAAAAATGAGGGTGATTAGGGAGATAATAAAAATAAAATCTTTATTGAGACGTCTGATTGCAACACCATAAGCAGCAGCTAAGTAGTGGGAGTTAGTGAGCTGTGGAATAGCAGGGGGTAATTTGAGAACAGCAGCAGACAAAATGCAGTTACATCAATCAACTGTCAAGGACAAGTCCACTTGAGGTCCCTGAAAGTTGAAGGGCAAAGTTCCATGAAAACAAATGTTTCCCCTTGTAAAGGCATAAGGGTTCTGTATTTATGTAAAGACAAATTTTATATTATTGCAAAGAACTGACAGAAAAATGCATTGTGGCTTTAAAGGGACAGTAACGTCAAAGATAAACTCAAATGAATTGGACAGTGCATGACATTATAAACAACTGCCAAAATCAATGTGTATTATCAATTTTGCTTACATCTATTGGTATCCTTTGTTAAAGAATAATCCTAGGAGTGCTCAGGAGCATGCCTCTGTCTTTTGTCATCTAGCAGCAGTGTTTGCAACAATGTTTATAGTGATGTTATACATAGTTGCAGACACTTCTACAAAGGATACCAAATAAACTAAACAAATTTGAGAATAGTAGTAAATTGGAAAGTTGTTTAAAATTGCATGCTCTATCTGAATCATGAACATTTAATTTTGACTTTCCTGTCCTTTTAACAAGGGATAGCAAGAGAACAAAGCAAATTTGATCATATAAGTACATTAGAAAGCTGTTTCAAATTGCAAGCTCTGTCTAATCCACAAATAAGTTTACTTTACTGTTGAATTAATCAATGCAAATTTTGTTCCAAAACAAGTATACATTTTTGTTACAAAACAAGTTTTTTTTAATGTTTATTTTGTATGTATATCTTTTGTAACGCCGTACACAGTTGCTGCTCATATATACTATTCTTGTGTATAGAAGACTAATAATGTGCCTTTAATAAATGTCATGCCTTCTGGAGAAAATTGTGTCATTTAATATCCTAAATAACCTATATATTATGATATAATATACTGATTATAAAAGCTTAATACCCCATACCTCCCAACATTTGTGGCTGGGTATCAGGCACTCAGGAGGTTTCTGAGTGCATGTGACCATTTTGTGGGTGGGGCTGTGTTAGGAGGGGTGGGGTTATGGGTAGTTAATGGGTGGGATTGTGGGTATATCTGGGTGATCAGTGGGAGTGCCTAGGCAGTGTGTGGGCATGCCTGGGTGTTCTGTGGGTGGGACTCATGGAAATTCTGCAAATAGGGACATAATTCTGCAGAAACCCAGTAGAACAAAGCTCAGAAGCAGGGACTGCTGTTTAAATTTTGACCAAGTATTGTAAAGCTTTAGTGTAAAATAAACAATACATTTATATTGCAATGCTTTTGCATTTTTCTTGATTAAACATTTTGTTCATGGGGGGATTCAAATTAAAGAGATATTAAACTCAATATTTTTCTTTCATGATTCAGACAGAGCACACAATTTTAAACAACTTTCTAATTTACTTTTATTATCAATTTGTTTTTGTTCCCTTGGCATATTTTGTTGAAAAGCCGTCCCTTTTCTGGAGAACTTTATGGACAAAACAAATTTGATAATAGAAGTACATTGTAAACTTTTTTTAAATGGTATGTTCTGTCTGAGTCACAAAATAAAATGGTTTGGGTTTCACATACCTTTAATAACATTTTCAGTTAACTGTTCCTTTAACTTTTACCACAATACAATATGTATCTCAGTTGTGTCACATGACTCTTCCTTCTCTAGTAGAAGTTAGAAATAAACTTGGCAGTGTCAGTACAATGTTACAGGCAGCCTGTTCCAAATCAGCAGCATGCTTGTAATTCTTTTTAAAGTTGACAACATTGCAACTTATAAAGATCTCAGCACAGAGGAAATCTTACTAAGAATCTAGCCCAGCGAGTTCCTGCTATAAAAGATTTAGTGATAAAAGGTTTCAGAGAGTGATAGTTAGAATAAAATATTTACTTTTTTATTACTTGAAAGAAATGTAAATATCATGGTAGGCACACAAAAAAAAAAAATCTTTATAGCCATTAAACTTGCTAGGGTTCTGTAAAACATTTGCGTACGAATTAGTCTGCCTCATTATTTGCTGTGCTTACATTCCATGGATCATCTTCAATGTGTTTGCTAGTATGAATAAAATACATTATACTACTGATAAAGGCTACATCAAGGTCGAGAAAGTGTACTGAGCTCATTTAAATAATGTGTGTATTGTAAGACTTAGGGTTTAGCAAATGCCTGGACTGTTTCATACATTTCCTATTGGAATAAGTACCCATTGTCACTAAAATTAAAATGAGGATTTTTATCACACAGAATAAGTTATGTTCTGCTGACTGAGAATCAAATAACCACTAAAAATATCATGTCTTGTTTCTTTCATCAACGGGAAAAGACTGTTAACCCCTTCGTGACCAGACCACTTTTCAATTTGTTGACCGTCTGGGAAAAAGGCTATTTTTGCATTTCTGCGGTGTTTGTGTTTAGCTGTAATTTTCTTCTTACACATTTACTGTACCCACACATATTATATACCGATTTTCTCGACATTAAATGGACTTTCTAAAAATACCATTATTTTCATCATATCTTATAATTTACTATAAAAAATTATAAAATATTAGGAAAAAATTGAAAAAAACACACTTTTTCTATCTTTGACCCCCAAAATCTGTTACACATCTACAACCACCAAAAAACACCCTTGCTAAATAGTTTCTAAATTTTGTCCTGAGTTCAGAAATACCCAGGGCGCGATCAAATATACAGCGTAGGTTTAGGCGCAAGCGTGGGAACTTGTGCCACCCGTAATTTCACCTCGCACATCGGGGTATTACAAATACGGCGCCGGCATTTCCTAAATGGCGTAAGTCTGATAAACTAGCGATGTCCAGAAATAAGCGTAAATACACATTTCTGAAGTCGCCAGTGACTTACGGCACTTTAGAAACTGCCGGCGCCTAAGAAAAGTAAAGAAAATAACAAATCTCCCGTAAAAAGTCTAACATGCCTCCCAAAAATAAGCCCGACACGTAAAACCCCTATTTATACTTAGTTGAATTTTATTTTTTAAGTAGTGTTAGTTTTATTTACATTTAATAGTAATGTCAGTATTTTGTAAATTAGGTCATTTAGGGGGTGTTAGGTAAGGGGGGGTTAGGTTAGTGGTTAGGTTTATTGCGTTGTGGGCGGTTTAGGGGTTAATAGACTTTATTAGTAATTGTGGTGGGGGATTGTGGTTGACAGGTAGATAGACATTGCACATGCGTTAGGTGTTAGTTTATTTTTGCAGGCATTTTTGGGAGTTACGGTGCTCCCATACTCAGCGCAAGGCTTGCTACGGCTGCTTTTTATGGCGAGGTAAAAATGGAGTAAGATTTCTCAATTTTCGCCACGTAAGTCCTTACGCTGGATATTGGATACCAAATTGCGTGGCTTTTCTATGTTAGTCTATGGGTAAAAAAAATACGTCCGACGGGTGAAATATGCGCGCGTAACTTGTATGCTACGCCGTATATGTAATACCAAATCGCGTAAAATCTGGTGTCGCTGCATATGTATTGTGGCCCCCAATGTTTACATGTTCTTTGCTTTTTTTGAAAGCTATAGGGCCATAAATTTAAGTAGCACTGCTATTTCCAAACCACTTTTTTTTTCAAAATTAGCGCTAGTTACATTGGGACACTGATATCTTTCAGGAATCCCTGAATATCCCTTGACATGTATAAAACATTTTTTAGAAGACATCCCAAAGTATTGATCTAGGCCAATTTTGTTATATTTCATGCTACCATATCACTGCCAAATATGATCAAATAAAAAAAATTGTTCCCTTTTTCACATGTTTTTTCCACAAACTTTAGTTTTCTCACTGAAATTATTTACAAACAACTTGTGCAATTATGGCATAAATCTTTGTAAATGCTTCTCTGGGATCCTCTTTGTTCAGAAATAGCAGAAATATATGGCTTTAGCATTGCTTTTTGGTAATGAGAAGGCCACTAAATGCCACTGCGCACCACACGTGTATTATGCCCAGCAGTAAGGGGTTAATTAGGAAACATGTAGGGAGCTTGTAGGGTTAATTTTAGCTTTAGTGTAGTAGACAACCCAAAGTATTGATCTAGGCCCATTTTGGTATATTTCATGCCACCATTTCACCGCCAAATGCAATCAAATAAAAAAAAAAGTTACATTTTTCACAATTTTAGGTTTCTCACTGAAATTATTTACAAACAGCTTGTGCAATTATGACACAAATGGTTGTAAATGCTTCTCTGGGATCCCCTTTGTTCAGAAATAGCAGACATATATGGCTTTGGTGTTGCTTTTTGGTAATTAGAAGGCCACTAAATGCCGCTGCGCATCACACGTGTAAATATGGCTAGCAGTGAAGAGGTTAATTAGGTAGTTTGTAGGGAGCTTGCAGGGTTAATTTTAGCTTTAGCGTAGAGATCGGCCTCCCACCTGACACATCACCCCCCCGATCCCTCCCAAACAGCTCCCTTCCCTCCCCCACCCCACAATTGTCCCCACCATCTTAAGTACTGGCAGAAAGTCTGCCAGTACTAAAATAAAAGGTATCTTTGAATTTTTTTATTTTTTTTAGCATATTTACATATGCTGCTGTTTAGGATCCCCCCTTAGCCCCCAACCTCCCTGATCGCCCCCATACAGCTCTCTAACCCTCCCCCCTCTACCTATTTGCCACCATCTTGGGTACTGGCAGTAGGGATGGGCGAATGTGTAAATTTTCAAATTTCGAATGTAGAACAAATGTTATTACCGAAATTCGAATTCTAAATCCGAATGTCGATAAGAACGAATATTCTTAAAAATTCGAAAATCAAATGTTATTTACAGTTTTCGAATGTCACTTTCGAATTCGAATGTTTATAATTATATCGAATGTCCACATTCGAAATTTCGAATTTAACATTCTATTTAACAAATACTATTCAGAAGTTCAATAGTTCATGTGGTAGGGCGGGAATCTAGTAAATTGATACATAATAGATACAAATATATCATTTCGAATGTTTCCATATAGAATATTGCATAATTCGAATATTAAATTTAAAGAAAGCATTAGAAATACTATTACAAACATATAAATTCAAATTTTTCAAATTCGAATATAAATTCGAATTTTTCGAAATTGAATATTGCATAATTCGAATATTACATTTAAAGAAAAAGCATTAGAAATACTATTACAATCTAAATTCGAATTTTTCAAATTCGAATACACGTATTGCATAATTCAAATATTACATTTAAAGAAAAAGCATTAGAAATACTATTACAATCTAAATTCGAATTTTTCTAATTCGAATATTACATTTAAAGAAAAAGCATTAGAAACACTATTACAATCTAAATTCGAATTTTTCGAATTCGAATACACGTATTTCATAATTCGAATATTACATTTAAAGATAAAGCATTAGAAATACTATTACAATCTAAATTCGAATTTTTCGAATTCGAATATTGCATAATTCGAATATTACATTTAAAGAAAAAGCATTAGAAATACTATTACAATCTAAATTCGAATTTTTCGAAAAGAATATTTTCGAATGTAATCGTAAAATTCGAAACCGAACATTCGAAAATCGAATGTTAGATTGTTATGTAAACATTTGAAATTCGATTTGAACGAACGAATGTGTTAAAATTCGTGCCGTTTTTCAAATGTTGCGAAAGTTTTGCCCATCCCTAAAAATTAGTTTTTTTATTTTTAAAATTCAAAATGTATATTTTCTGTAGTGTAGCTGCCCCCCTCAATACCCTACACACCCTCCCCCTCCCAGGTCCCTTCCCCAGCACGTTTCATCCTACCCTCCCTCTCCTTTTCATTCACTTTTTCCAGGTAAATGCGATCATTACTTGAGGATCCGGTCCCAGACATCTCAGACGGATGTCGCCATCGAAGGGCCGCCCACCTGCCTCCCTACTGCAGCTCCCACCCACCAACGATCGGCCCCATCAATGTCTGATGCAGAGAGGGCCACAGAATGGCTCTCTCTGCATCGGTGGGGTAAAAAGGGTATTGCAGTGATGCCTGAATATCGAGGTATCACTGCAATACCCTGGAAGAGGCTGAAAGTGATCATGATCGCTCCCAGAGCTTCAAACCCCAGAAGACGTGCCAGCAACGTCCTTGGTCGTTAAGGTTATTTTTTTGTAGGACGTTCCTGGCACGTCCTTGGTCGTTAAGGGGTTAAAGGGATAGGAAAGTCAAAATTGAACTTACTTGATTCAAATTAAGCATGTCATTTTAAGACATTTTTAAATTCACTTCTATTTTTAAATGTGCTTTGTTCTCTTGGTATCCCTTGTTGAAAAAGAATATGCACATATCCTACACTAGTGGGAGCTAGCTGCTGATTGGTGCCTGCACACATTTGTCTCTTGTGATTGGCTAACTAGATGTGTTCAGCTAGCTGCCCGTAGTGCAATGTTGTTCCTTTAGCAAAGAATAACAAGAGAATCAAGAAAATTTGATAATAGTAAATTGGAAAGTTGTATGCTCTATACGAATAATGAAACAATATTTTGGGGGTTCCTGTCTCTTTAACATTTTTAATCAATTTAATATGTTTTAATGTGTTTTGAATAAAAATTCTTGTCTATGTTCTTTTTCTTTAAAGAAAAAAATAATTATATATATATATATATATATATAGATATATACAGTATATATATTTGTGTGTGTACATATAGAATGTATCTATATATATATATTTAAAGCTAAAAAACATTTTCTTCTATTTGTAGAACGTAGAATAATACATTTAGCCACCAATCAGCAAGCGTTATCTATGGTGCTAAACTAAAAATGGGCTGGCTCCTTAGCTTAGATTCCTGCTTTTTCAAATAAAGATAGCAAGAGAACAAAGAAAAATTGATAATAGGAGTAAATAAGAAAGTTGCTTAAAATTGCATGCTCTATCTGAATCATGAAAGACAAAAATTTAGTTTAGTATCTCTTTAAATTCATCAAAAGTTATTCTGTACAAAAAAAAGTCATATTTCTCAAAGCTATAAACAGCAATAGTATATGGTGTTCCGAAAAATAAATATTACGAGCTACTTTTAGTTGAAAAACAACTAGACAGTAGACACATAGCTTGTCTGACCTTGGAATTTAATTATAAGTCCTGAAAATTACAAACACTATAAAAGTGGGGGACAAAGGTACATTTTATGGTTCATTCAATTGGAAATCACTGTTAGCTTTTAAGTGTATATGACCATGAAAGAAAGGATGCACTCAGCAGATTCAAGGGCATAGTTGTTTTGGTGCCACCAATTTGATCACTCTGTTCTCTATGGCAGCACCTAGGTTAATTGGTTGCTCCCCAATAATAACCTGGTCACTATCATAGTATTTTCAATTCCATCATTTAGGATCAACCTAACAGCTAAGTAATTGCTTGTGGTTCATTTGATTATTGTTCTGCAGAACAACTGGTCAAAGCCGTAGAAGTTATGTGAACATTTCTAAAGATTTCTGACAATTATAAGTTTCCAATCAGAAGATTATATTGCCGAAGAATAATTGCTATATTAGCTTTTTTTATTTAAGATATAATTATTTTAACTAAAAGAGTTAGCAAATGATTTAAAAGACCCCCCCCAAAAAACAATAGTAATACAAATGATATGCCAAATACAGGGGCTCCATTACATATGCGGTGGCGCCCGCAAAAGCCGGCGTCGCCAGTTTTTACGCGATTTTGGTATTACATTTACGGCGCAGCATACAAGTTACACACGTTGCAATTTTTACTCCCATAAGCTAACATGGGACTGTATCGCAAATCGGTATCCAATATTCAGCGCAAGGACTTACGTGGCAAAAATGGAGAAATCATACTCCATTTTCACCTCATCATACAAGGCAGCCGCAGCAAGCATTGCGCTGAGTATGGGAGCACCGTAACTCCCGAAACTGCCTGCAAAAATAAACTAACACTTAACGCATGCGCAATATCTATCTACCTGTCAACCACAATCCCCCACCACAATAACTAATAAAGTGTATTAACCCCTATATCCGCCATCAAACCCACATCGGAACTAATAAAAGTATTAACCCTTAAACCGACAACCCCCCACAACGCAATATGCCTAATTAAACTATTAACCCCTATATCCGCCATCAAACCCACACCGTAAGTAATAACTAAATTATTACCCCTAAATCCACCAACCCCAACATCGCACACTACCTATTAAAACTATTAACCCCTAATCCGTCATTAACCCACAACGCAAACTACCTATTAAAGTATTAACCCCTAAACCACCAAAGACAACAATGCAAATAAATAATTAAATTACTAAGCCCCCTAACTTAACACCCCCTAACCTAAGACCCCCTAACCTAACACCCATTAAATAAACCCAAATTACCTAAATTACAAAATACTAAAGTTACTATTAAAATAAAAAAAAAACTAACACTACTTTAAAAATAAAAAAATAAACTAAGTATAAATTAAAGGGACAGTCTAGTCAAAATTAAAATTCTGGTGTAGACTGTCCCGTTTAACTACAATTACAGAAAATAAAAAAATCTAAGATTACAGAAAATAAAAAACAAAATTACCAAATTGAAAAAAATTATACCTAATCCCTATGAAAATGAAAAAGCCCCCCAAAATAAAAACACCCCCTACTCTAAGAATAAACTACCAGTAGCCCTTAAAAGGGCTTTTTGTAGGGCATTGCCCCAAGATAAACAGCTCTTTTACATCAAAATACACAAAATCCCCCCTAACAGTAAAAACCTCCCACCCATCAAACCCCCCAAAATAAAAGAACCTAACACTAAAAAACCTAAATTACCCATTGCCCTGAAAAGGGCATTTATTTGGGTATTGCCCTTAAAAGGGTATTTAGCTCTTTTACTGCCCATCCCTAATCTAAATTAAAAAAATATATATTTTACAAAAAACCTAAATCTAGCCTCCAGGTTGATATTCACCACTCCTGAAGTCCAGCGGAGAAGGTCCTGTCCCATGCGGTGAAGTCTTCTTCCAAGCGGCGACCTCTTCTTCCAGGAACAATCCAGAGAGGAGGGTGGAGCTGAAGATCGATGACCGCGGAGCTGAAAACCGGCAACCCTGGAACTGAAGACCGGCGACCCTGGAACTGAAAACTGGCGACCACAGAGCCATGGAGCGTAGAGGATCCTCTTTGTACCATCGCCGCCATACACTGGATAGTGAATTCAAGGGACGCGATTAAAAATGGCGTCCCTTGAATTCCTATTGGCTGATTTGATTCTTCAAATTCAAATCAGCCAATAGGATGAGAGCTACTCAAATCCTATTGGCTGTTCAAATCAAATCCCTTGAATTCACTATCCAGTGTATGGCGGCGATCATACGAAGAGGATCCTCCACGCTCCATGGCTCCGCGGTCGTTAGTCTTCAGTTCCAGGGTCGCCGGTCTTCAGCTCCGCCCTCCGCTCCGCGCCGGATTGTTCCTGAAAGAAGAGGTCGCCGCTTGGAAGAAGACTTCACCGCATGACTTCAGGAATGGTGAGTATCAACCTGGGGGTTAAATTTAGTTATTTTTTATAATTTATTTTTTTAATTTAGATTAGGGATGGGCAGTAAAAGAGCTAAATGCCCTTTTAAGGGCAATGCCCAAACAAATGCCCTTTGAGTTCATTTAATGGGTGTTAGGTTAGGAGGCTTAGTAATTTAATTATTTATTTGCATTGTGGGCTTATGTGGTTTAGGGGTTAATACTTTAATAGGTAGTTTACGTTGTGGGCTTTGGCGGTTTAGGGGTTATTACTTGCGGTGTGGGTTTGATGGCGGATATAGGGGTTAATAGTTTAATTAGGCTTATTGCATTGTGGGGGGGTTGTCGGTTTAGGGGTTAATACTTTTATAGCAGTATATAGGAGTTTTACATGTCGGGCTTATTTTTGGGAGGCGTGTTAGACTTTTACGGGAGATTTGATATCTTTTTTACTTTTCTTTGGCGCCGGCAGTTTCTAAAGTGCCGTAAGTCACTGTTGACTCCAGAATTTTATTATTAATATTTACGCTCATTTCCGGACATTGCTAGTTTATCAGACTTACGGCACTTTATGAACTGCCGGCGCCCTATATGTAATATCCCGATGTGCAAGGTAACATTACGGGCGGCGCGGGTTGCAGCACTTGCGCTGAAGTCTGCGCCATATATGTAATCTCGCCCCAGATCAGAATAATAAAGCTAAACATGTATATTAAAGGGACAGTCTAGGCCAAAATAAACTTTCATGATTCAGATAGAGCATGTAATTTTAAAC
The DNA here is from genome assembly GCF_027579735.1 of Bombina bombina. NCBI lineage: Eukaryota > Metazoa > Chordata > Amphibia > Anura > Bombinatoridae > Bombina > Bombina bombina. Next base: position 75,784,275 of record NC_069507.1, on the reverse strand, counting down.
AATTTTCCAATTTACTTTTATCACCAATTTTGCTTTGTTCTCTTGTTATTCTTAGTTGAAAGCTTAACCTAGGAGGTTCATATGCTAATTTCTTAGACCTTGAAGGCCACCTCTTTTCAGAATGCATTTTAACAATTTTTTTCACCACTAGAGGGTGTTAGTTCATGTATTTCATATAGATAACACTGTGCTCGTGCACGTGAAGTTATCTGGGAGCAGGCACTGATTGGCTAAACTGCAAGCCTGTAAAAAGAACTGAAATAAAGGGGCAGTTTGCAGAGGCTTAGATACAAGATAATCACAGAGGTTAAAAGTATATTAATATAACTGTGTTGGTTTTGCAAAACTGGGGAATGGGTAATAAAGGGATTATCTATCTTTTAAAACAATAAAAATTCTGGTGTAGACTGTCCCTTTAATACAGTATATGTGAAACCTCTTTGGGTACAAAATAAACGAATATTAAACGACACAATAGAAATAAAAATATTTCCCTATTATATATACTGTATATCTAGTGATATGACTCCTGACTTCTGCCAATCTTGTTTCTAACCACAAAATTATTTTGCAGAAATATCCTAGCAATGTTATTTTTTTATTAAAGGGACAATCTACTCCAGAATTCACATTGTTTAAAAAGATAGATAATCCCTTTATTACCCATTCCCCAGTTTTGCATAACCAACACTGTTATATTAATACACTTTTTACCTCTTTGATTACCTTGTATCTAAGCCTCTGCAGACTGCCCCCTTATCTCAAATCTTTTGACAGACTTGCATTTTAGCCAATTAGTGCCAATTCCTAGGTAACTCCACAGGAGTGAGCACAATGTTATGGCACACATGAACTAGCACAGTCCAGCTGTAAAAACTGTTAAAATGCACTGAGATAAGATGCGGCCTTCAATGGCTTTGAAATTAGCATATGACCCTTCATAGGTTTAGCTTTCAAGAAAGAATACCAAGAGAACAAAACAAATTTGATGCTAAAAGTAAATTGGAAAGTTGTTTAAAATTGCATGCCCTTTCTGAATCATGAAAGTTTAAAGGGATACTAAACCCACATTTTTTTCTTTCATGATTCAGATAGAGCATGGTATTTTAAACTATTTTCTGATTTACTCCTATTATAAATTTTTCTTCATTCCCTTGGTATCTTTATTTGAAAAAGCAGGAATGTAAGCTTAGGAGCCAGCCCATTTTTGGTTTAGCACCCTGGGTAGCTCTTGCTGATTGGTAGCTACATTTAGCGACCAATCAGCAAGCACTACCTAGGTGCTGGACTAAAAATGGGCCGGCTCGTAAGCTTACATTCCTCATTTTTCATATAAAGATAACAAGAAAACAAAGAAAAATTGATAATAGGAATAAATTAGAACATTGCTTAAAGGGACACTGAACCCAAATGTTTTCTTTCACGATTCAGATAGAGCATGCAATTTTAAGCAACTTTCTAATTTACTCCTATTATCAAATTTTATTCATTATCTTGGTATCTTTAATTGAAAAGCAAGAATGTAAGTTTAGATTGCAGGCCCATTTTTGGTTTACAACCTGGGTTGTTCTTGCTGATTGGTGGATTGATTTAACCGACCAATAAACAAGTGCTGTCCAGGGTCTGAACCAAAAAATAACAGATGCAAATAAAGATAGCAAGAGAACGAAGAAAAATTGATAATAGGAATAAATTAGAAAGTTGCTTAAAATTACATGCTCTGTCTAAATCACGAAAGAAAAAATGTGGGTTCAGTGTCCCTTTAAAATTGCCTGCTCTATCTGAATCATCAAAGAAAAAAATTGGGATTAGTATCCCTTTAATTTCAATTAGACTGTCCCTTTAAGATATCACTAAATTACTTCAACTAGAGGAGTTACAAAGCAAACTGATCATGTGTTACACTGGCTAATAAAATAGTGTCTACTGATCATATCGTACTGGTAACCAAAAAGAATGAATTTGCACAGCAGAACTTTGATAGCTGTAAGCTCAAAACAGCAACACTCATCTGATTTATCAGCCACCTGCCCCCTTGTGCTGATTTTCAAAAAGCCACTTTACATTTCTAATGCTTCTATATCTGTTTAACAACTGGCCGGTAAAAACAGCTATTTATTAAGCCTATGTTCCAATAACTCAGTTTGTGCTATGGATATTTTTTTTTCTGTAAGTGGAGAAATTAAAAACTACCAATGTAACCACACTACAAAATGTATAAAAATGATCTAGCAATTTGCTAAATGGTCCAGATTTGAGAGCTTGGTTTAGGGACAGTAAAGATTGTGAGATTTGAATAAAAAATGTTGGTTTAGTTGTATATAATGAAACAACTTTACACTATGTGGCCGATTTATCAAGCTCCGGAAAACAGAAGTTATGAAGCAGCGGTCTAAAGACCGCTGTTCCATAACTTGTCTGCCTGCTCTGAGGCCGGAGACAGAAATCAACCCAATCGAATACAATCGGGTTGATTGACACCCCCTGCTCTGCATGAATAAGGGGCTGTGACCCCGAAACGTCGCTATTCCTTTGTGTCATTAAAACTTTTTTAAGTGCTGAAGACCTTGTTTTGTATTTTCACATGTTTCAAGATAAGGCAGCGTCCTGAGGTTGTTCGTGCACTTGTACCTGTGAGTGTGCTTTTCCCATTGACTGTTTTGTTCCTGCTCTGCAGGGGGCGGAATTGCACCAGCAGTTCACAAGACAACAACTGCAAATAAATGTATTTTATACTAACTTTATGGCAGTGACTAGACTGGTAGTCTGCAGACTAAAGCCAGATTGACTTCTGCAAATAAGGCAAATAGTGAGTGGAGTTTAAAGATTTAATAATAATCCCAGAAAAAGGATGTTAATTTGTTTAAAAAAAAAATAAGATTTGGCTGATGTGTTATTCTATAGCAGCACAACAGAAATGCCATGTAATTACAAGGTGTTAATTGTCCCTTTAACTGCCCTGCTTTCCCTAGTTTTACAAAATAAAATACAATGCAATAACATTTACTTTCAATTTCATACGAACGGTTAATTTTTATTCTGATGAATTTTAAAATGTATATCCAAGTCCCCTGTGTCATGTGACAACCATCAGCCAATCACGGATGCATATACATATGAGCTGTGCTTTTTAACAAAGGATACTAAGTGAACAAAGTCAATTTGTAAAAAATTAAATAAATGGAAACTTTTTTTTATTGCTTGCTCTACATGAATCAAGAAAGTTTCATTGTGTCCTTCTAACCATTATATAGATTATTGAGGTATATCCAGTCTGACCCTACAGTGTCTCCAGAATACCCAGTCCTACCATTGGCTAAAAGTGCTCTGCCCAAAGCACATTCCACCTGATAACGTCAGGATCCTTAGTAATGGTGGGACATGGGGAAAAATTAGGGAATGTGGACAGCCTCAAGCAGAAAATGGTAGGGCCATGTCTCTTAAAGGAATAGTCTAGTCAAAATTGAAGTTTTATTATTCAGAGAGAGCATTGTCAAATAGAGATACCAAGACAACAAAGAAATGAATAATAGGAGTAAAATAGAAAGTTGCTTAAAATTGCCTGTAAGTTGCTTAACCCCTTAGTGACCAGAGCACTTTTCCATTTTCTGTCCGTTTGGGACCAAGGCTATTTTTACATTTCTGCGGTGTTTGTGTTTAGCTGAAATTTTCCTCTTCCTCATTTACTGTACCCACACATGTTATATACCGTTTTCCTCGCCATTAAATTAAAAGCCATTAAAAAAAAAAGTGTATTTAATTTTTTTTTACATTTTACTTTTAACTTTTTTTCTGTAGTGTAGCGGTTCCCACCTGCTCCCGCCCCGTGCACGCGCCCGCCCGCCACCCCCGTGCATGCGCGCGCGCCCGTGCGCGCCCCCGAAGGCTCCGCCCCCGATCCCGCCCCCCTCCACCTTCCAGATCTCACCGATGGCCGCCCACCCGCCTCCCAAGTCGGCTCCCACCCACCAACGATACCGGCCATCGATGTCTGGTGCAGAGAGGGCCACAGAGTGGCTCTCTCTGCATCGGATGGCCAGAAACTGTTATTGCAGGATGCTTCGATGTCGAGGCATCACTGCAATAACCGGAAAGCAGCTGGAAGCGAGCAGGATCGCTTCCAGCTGCTTTCCAGACTGAGGACGTGCAGGGTACGTCCTTGGTCCTTAACTGACATCCTTTAGAGGACGTACCCTGCACGTCCTCAGTCGTTAAGGGGTTAAAATTGCCAGTACAGTCCAGTATTTTAGTAGGCTGTCCAGTAAAATCTTAAAAAAAATACTGGTCGCTTGCATGTCCCGTTTTTTAAAGTCCCTAGGTGTTAGTGAAATGTAAAATCCTCCTATACTTAAATGCATTACAAATATGGAGCAGATAGAAGTAAGAGGCAGTCAAGGAATTCAAAGCGCTTTTGTTTACATGTTACTAAGAGGTAAATTGATTGATTTGTATGTTACTGGCCGCCAAAAGGGTAAAATGACTGCTCAGTTGTGAAACATATTTATTGTAGGATGAAGTGTGAGGGCTAAGGTAGAGTTTTTTGGGGGGAGGAGGGCAATGCTGAACCCACTTACCATTGTACCCTATCACCAACAGTTTGTTTAGTATTTTAACCCCTTCATGAGGGGGGGAAATTCTTAAATCAGAACGAAGTTCCAATGTAAACACTTGCTGGAAATTTAAACTCACGCAATTGTTGATGCAATTACATGATTTCAAGGCTGTGGTCGGATCATGGGGGGACTGCCTACGCTACTAGGCACACACCCAGTCCTATTTTTAAAGGGACATTAAACCCAACAAATTTCTTTCATGATTCAGATAGGGAATACAATTTTAAACAACATTCCAATTTACTTCTATTTTCTAATTTGCTTCATTCTTTAGATATCATTTGTTAAAGAAATAGCAATGCACATGGGTGAGGCAATCACACGAGGCATCTATGTGCAGCCACCAATCAGCAACTACTGAGCCTATCTAGATATGCTTTTCAGGAAAGAATATCAAGAGAATGAAGCAAATTAGATAATAGAAGTAAATTAGAAAGTTGTTTAAAATGGTATTCTCTATCTGAATCATGAAAGAAATTTTTGAGGTTTAATGTCCATTTAATTAACTAAAAAGAGAAGGCTGAAGGACGCCATATAATGTAGGAAGTTCCATACCGTCCTCACGGTTATAAAGCCCATTGCTGTTAGGATGGTATGGAACGTCCTAACGGCGTAAGGGACTAACGTGGAAAACAGGCATCACTAGTTGCTATCTGCAGTGTTTCAGAAGATTTATTTTCTATCCTATTTTATGTTTCGGAAGGAAATAACATTGAAGACAAATCTATTATAAAATGTTTATTTAATCCTACAGTATAAATTAGACACTTGGTAGTCACTTTTATAAGATTGCTGACTCCATCACTATAAAGATTTGTTATTCTGGGTAAAGAAATAATCCTTTTAAATTTGCTGAGAAAACTGAAATTTGACAGACGGAGAATATGGACGTGTATAAATTGACAAGTGATAAAAACATGATGTCCTCCCTATTTTGTTCATTTTCCTGCCAGCTGCAATTTCTGACACAGGAAATATTTATTTTCCAACTTAAGTTATCGACTTGTCTGCAACACATAATTTTAAAATCAAAAACAGTTTTTTTGGAAATGTTTCTTATTTTACAAAAACGTGCTTTTTAAGGTTAACTCTGCATTGGACTTTTATTTTCATTTTTTTTTATGTCTTTATCAAAAATAACTTGTAGTATGATGATATTTATTAACCAGGTGTGGAAGAAATGTCATTTGTTTCTACAGATTAAAGCTAGAGCAGTAAAGTTAGCTCTTTTTTTCCTTTCAAAGATATAGGCACCTGAGTGACTGTACCACCTGCTGACTTGGAGAAAAATAAAATATATCCAAGGGGTGACCGTGGGTGAAAGTAAACGAACAAACATGGTAGTGCTAAAGATACTTTATGTGATACCAGACCTCCCAACTGTCCACATCTAGGATGGACAGTCCAAACTACTAAGCTCTGAGACAGTCATATGTCCCTATTTGAAGAATTTCCATTAGCCCCGCCCACAGACCACCCACATAGACAATGAACCACCCAGACATGCCTACCAACCACTAATACACACTCACAACCCTGCCCCTCTCAACATAGCTCCACCCACAAAAAAGTGATAGACCCCTCAGCCTCCTGAGTCCCTTATAACCAGTCACAAATGTTGAGAGTTATTCAATACAACTTATTTTTTACTACATTTCAGTATAAAATAAATATAAGAGATCATTTCTGAAATACAATAATGAACAGAAAAAAACTAGCAAATGTATTAAATGCTTTGTGACTATTTTCTTTCACTGACATAAACATAATACTTATATATAGGTAGACAAATATAACTATAGTTTACAAGTTATGGGAGCAGGGCCGGATTGGCCTACCAGGATACCAGGAGATTCCCCGGTGGGCTGCAGCAGCTGGGGCTGGAAAGCTACAATTTAAAGGGGTGAATAATTGATACAATTGGGTTGTAGGGCTGCTATATAACATCAATCTGATATTTGTATTTAATACAAAGTAATATAATTTAATTCTGAAACAATATTGGGGAAGGAGTGTCCCAGTAATCCCCTTTGAGAAAAATGGGGCATGTGCATTCTATCGACTCAACGGAAAATAGGGCTGGTCTTCATATTTTTCCAGGGCCCTGCCCTTTATGGGAGCAAAGATAATAATGCAAATAGCTAAATTTCTTACTTGTTACTGAGAAGGGGGAATTGTTGGCTTAGGCCCTCTGTGGTGTTTTGAGAGGAGACATGACAATATGGGAGGAGCAACAGGCGTGTCATGGGTTGGGTTAGGCATGGCATGGGTGTGGTTCGGCATAGTTTTACTGGGTAATATGTGAAGTCATGAAAGTCTCTGATTTCACTAAGGTAGCCAAAATATTTGTTCTGAAGCAGAAAGAGGGAAGGACAGGGAGCTCTAAAATTAGTCTAATGAAATGGACTCCCTTGGTTATTTAATTATCTTTTATTTATCATTATCAGTCACCTCCAAAACTCCATAATTATTATTAGCCAGCATTTTAAAAAAAGGTTAATATTTATGTGCATACCATATCAATTAATGATATATTAATCTGTATATAATTAAAAAATAATATATCCATATGGTGCACAAATTGATTCTGATAAAATCAATGTGTGCACCATAAAAATAATTTAAGTGGTTTATGTTTGGTACTAAATGACCAAGAGATATTCCAAATCAAGTAACTGAAAATAGAAAAACAGCTGCAGGACAGTGCTCTTAGTGCTCAAGGTTAAAGTCTACACTGAAAAATAAACAACTATCCAAGGCAACAGAGAAACATACAAAATGTATATATAGAATATAAAAATGATTGATAGATAGATAGATAGATAGATAGATAGATAGAAAGAAAGAAAGAAAGAAAGAAAGATGAATATATAAGTTGTATATTTTGTCATTTCTACAGGGAGTGCAGAATTATTAGGCAAATGAGTATTTTGACCACATCATCCTCTTTATGCATGTTGTCTTACTCCAAGCTGTATAGGCTCGAAAGCCTACTACCAATTAAGCATATTAGGTGATGTGCATCTCTGTAATGAGAAGGGGTGTGGTCTAATGACATCAACACCCTATATCAGGTGTGCATAATTATTAGGCAACTTCCTTTCCTTTGGCAAAATGGGTCAAAAGAAGGACTTGACAAGCTCAGAAAAGTCAAAAATAGTGAGATATCTTGCAGAGGGATGCAGCACTCTTAAAATTGCAAAGCTTCTGAAGCGTGATCATCGAACAATCAAGCGTTTCATTCAAAATAGTCAACAGGGTCGCAAGAAGCGTGTGGAAAAACCAAGGCGCAAAATAACTGCCCATGAACTGAGAAAAGTCAAGCGTGCAGCTGCCAAGATGCCACTTGCCACCAGTTTGGCCATATTTCAGAGCTGCAACATCACTGGAGTGCCCAAAAGCACAAGGTGTGCAATACTCAGAGACATGGCCAAGGTAAGAAAGGCTGAAAGACGACCACCACTGAACAAGACACACAAGCTGAAACGTCAAGACTGGGCCAAGAAATATCTCAAGACTGATTTTTCTAAGGTTTTATGGACTGATGAAATGATAGTGAGTCTTGATGGGCCCGTGGCTGGATTGGTAAAGGGCAGAGAGCTTCAGTCCAACTCAGACGCCAGCAAGGTGGAGGTGGAGTACTGGTTTGGGCTGGTATCATCAAAGATGAGCTTGTGGGGCCTTTTCGGGTTGAGGATGGAGTCAAGCTCAACTCCGAGTCCTACTGCCAGTTTCTGGAAGACACCTTCTTCAAGCAGTGGTACAGGAAGGAGTCTGCATCCTTCAAGAAAAACATGATTTTCATGCAGGACAATGCTCCATCACACGCGTCCAAGTACTCCACAGCGTGGCTGGCAAGAAAGGGTATAAAAGAAGAAAATCTAATGACATGGCCTCCTTGTTCACCTGATCTGAACCCCATTGAGAACCTGTGGTCCATCATCAAATGTGAGATTTACAAGGAGGGAAAACAGTACACCTCTCTGAACAGTGTCTGGGATGCTGTGGTTGCTGCTGCACGCAATGTTGATGGTGAACAGATCAAAACACTGACAGAATCCATGGATGGCAGGCTTTTGAGTGTCCTTGCAAAGAAAGGTGGCTATATTGGTCACTGATTTGTTTTTGTTTTGTTTTTGAATGTCAGAAATGTATATTTGTGAATGTTGAGATGTTATATTGGTTTCACTGGTAAAAATAAATAATTGAAATGGGTATATATTTGTTTTTTGTTAAGTTGCCTAATAATTATGCACAGTAATAGTCACCTGCACACACAGATATCCACCTAAAATAGCTATAACTAAAAACAAACTAGAAACTACTTCCAAAACTATTCAGCTTTGATATTAATGAGTTTTTTGGGTTCATTGAGAACATGGTTGTTGTTCAATAATAAAATTAATCCTCAAAAATACAACTTGCCTAATAATTCTGCACTCCCTGTAGTATAGGCACTAGAGCAAATTATATAACTGCCAATATATATACACCTGTATACTGTATATAATTATATAATTTGCTTTAGCAAATCTACTTTTCCATAGAAAACTATTTTCAAAAGTGAATGTTTAATTACATGCAGGTAAAAACAAAATCTTTGGACATTTCCACTTAGGGGTGTACTAACTTTTGTTGCCAACGGTTTAGACATTAATGGCTGTGTGTTGAGTTATTTTGAGGGGACAGCAAATTTACACTGTTATACAGGCTGTACACTCACTACTTTACATTGTAGCAAAGTGTCATTTCTTCAGTGTTGTCACATGAAAAGATATAATAGAAAAAGTACAAAAATGTGAGGGGTGTACTCACTTTTGTCAGATACTGCATATATACAGTATATATATATATATATATATATATATATACAGTGTATATATATATATATATATATATATATATATATATATATATATATATATATATATATATATATACACTTGGAAGTTGTCCTTGAGAACTGCTATCTGACCTAGATGTGAACATAAAATATAAAAAAATAATGCGCTAATACTTACTTTGACTATTTATACAGAGTCTTCCATTAAATTGGAGTTATTAAAATACCATTAAATACAGTACAATTTCATAATATATGCATAATAAAAAGACAATGCGATTTCAAACTAGCAGTAGATTATTATTTTTTAACTAATTTAAAAATGTCTCTCCATTTCCCTGCCTTTTGTTTCATGTGTCAGTACTTAGCAAATCCCAGGCTCAAATACACATACATTGCACATGCTCAGAATCTGTGCATATAAAAAACAGCACAATTTGATAATCAAAGTTTTTTTGTTGTTTTTTAATGACATGCTATGGGGTAGATTTAACATAAGTTAAGAAGCAGCGGTCATGAGAGCGCTGCTCCTTAACTCGTCTGCCACCTCTGAGGCGGCAGACAGCAATCATCCTAATCATATACGATCAGGATGATGCTCCCTACTAGTGGTCAATATGCCGCAATTCTGCAGGGGGCTGCATTGCACAAGCATTTCACTAGAAATGCTTGTGCAATGTTAAATGCCGACAGCGTATGTTGACGGCAGTTAGCGATGTCCACTCGCATCATAATAAATCGGTCTCTAGATCTGAATAATGAAAGTTTAATTTTGAATTTAGTATCCCTTTAAATTTCCTTTTTCTTATTTATTTTTTAAAGAAATAATATTATTTGATCACAGAAATATACTCAGAACAGTAAAATAAAATGATTTGCTAACTTTTTGAACTAATTGGTCAGTTTTTATAGATCAAATTATTTGTTTATTCAAATCTCTATTCCCCCAACCCTCTGCTGTTGGGCAGACAATTTAAATTTTATCAACCAATAGGCTAAAATTGTTGCTAGTGCTGCAGAATATGTTGGCAAATTACAAATAAATAATAATAATAATAATAGTGCTGTCTATGAAGGTAATTTTTAATCTCCATGATTGCTAAACTGCCTTGGGTAAGACATTTATACAAATCTCAAAACCTAGTGCTGCCAGGAATAAATATGAAGATGCCAGATGAAGTGGTGAGTAATTTTAACATATCATTTCTCTTCAATAACAGATACAAAAAGAAATATATATAAATATATATATATATATATATATATATATATATATATATATATATATATATCTGTTCAGTTTGTTCTTTAAAAAATAATTACTTAAAGGGACACTGAACCAACATTTTTCTTTCATGATTCAGATAGAGCATGACATTTTAAGCAACTTTCTAATTTACTCCTATTATCAATTTTTCTTCGTTCTCATGCTATCTTTATTTTAAAAGTAGGAAAGTAAATCTTAGCAGCCAGACCATTTTAGGTTCAGCACCATGGATAGTGCTTGATTATTGGAGGCTTAGATTTACCCAGCAATAAGCAAGCATAACCCAGGTACTCAACCAAAAATGGGCCGGCTCCTATGCATCACATTCCTGCTTTTTAAATAAAGATAGCAAGAGAACGAAGAAAAATTGATAAAAGGAGTAAATTAGAAAGTTGCTTAAAATTGCATGCTCTATCTGAATCATGAAAGAAAAAAATTTGGGTTATAGTGTCCCTTTAAATGCATTTTACTCAAATTCTATCATGTATTTGAAAAAGAAAACCTTAAACATGTTGATTATTTTTTTACATTTTAACGTTAAAGAGACATTAAACTCAAAATTCCGTTCTCCATAAAACGATTACTTTTGTATGATTTAAAAAATAAAAGTTGCAATGCACTTTCAATGCTTACTTTGCTTGTTTTTAGATAAGTGAAAGCTGTGACGCTAACCGGTAGGGTGTATTGTGTACAAGTGATATCTAGGTATTTATTGCTTATTGGCTAATATAGAAAACTTCCAGGGGGAAAAAAAATAAAGTTTTTCCCACAAGAACGCCAATAAAAAAAAACGCTAAAGTACTTTATTAAAGGGATATAATACCATTATGCTAAATCACTTGAAAGTAATGCAGAGTGACTGTAAAAAGCTGACTAGAGAATATCACATGAACATCTCTATGTAAGTGCTCTGTGAACACTTATACTTCAGCTGCTATGAAGCTGCAAGATGGAAAAAAAACAGAAAAACGGCCAATCAGCATCAGCAGTGCTGAGGTCATGCTTTGCTTTACTGTGATCTCATGAGATTTCACTGATATATTGTGAGATTTCCTAGTAAACTTAAACTGAGGAGGGAAATAGCATAACTGTACCTGCACATGCCAGATGCACGCTCCCTTCCAGGTCCTGGGACTAGCATCCTGATTGGCTGCTTAAAGTCTCTTTACAGTGGGGTGTAAAAACATAGGAAATTTCGAGGTAAAATATTTTCCTTTTTTACACAGAGATGTTCAGGTGATATTTTCTATTCCGCTTTTCACGGCTATGCTGCATCACTTTCAAGTGCTTCAACATCTGGGTATCATGTCCCTTTAAGTACTGTGTCCTTCAATTTGCAACTCAGCATATATCAATTTTGACCAAAATGGTATTGCAGACCAGTACCTAAATGACATGAAATATGTAGAAACTAGTTATATACATAAAAGTGTTGTAAAAGGCAACACTGCATCCCAGTGTTCAATCATAATCTGTAAAAACATTAAATTTAGGATTAATATTTGAAAGGGACAGTCTGCTCCAGAATTGTTATTGTTTAAAAAGATAGATAATCCCTTTATTACCCAGCCAGACCACTGTTTTGCATAACCAATACTGTTATATTAATATACTTTTTACCTCTGTGATTACCTTGTATCTAATCCTCTGCAGACTGCCCCCTTATCTCAGTTCTTTTGACAGACATGCATTTTAGCCAATCAGTGCTGACTCTTAAATAACCCCACGGGGATGAGCACAATGTTATCTATATGTCACACATGAACTAGCTCAGCTGTTCCTAACTGTGAAAAACTGTCAACATCCACAGAGAAAGGAGGCGGGTTTTTAACAATTCAGTAATCAGTTTGAACGTACCTAGGTTTAGCTTTCATCAGAAAATACCAAGAGAAGAAAGCAAATTTCATGATAAACGTAAACTGGAAAGTTGTTTAAAATTGCATGTCCTGTCTGAATCATGAAAGTTTAATTTTGACTAGACTGTCCCTTTACGCAACACCTCATATTGCGGTTAAAGGAACAGTAAAGTCATAATTAAACATTCATGATTTAGACAGAGCATACAATTTTAAACAACTTTCCAATTTATTTCTTTTATTTAATTTGTTTGCTTCTCTTGTTATCCTTTGCTGAAAGGTTTATATAGGTAAGCTCAGGAGCAGCAAAGAACCTAGGTTCTAGCTGCAGATTGGTGGCTTCATATATATAGTGATTGTCATTGGCTCACCCATGTGTTCAGTTAGAAACCAGTAGAGCATAGCTGCTCCTTCAACAAATGATACCAAGAGAATTAAGCAAAATTGATAATAGAAGTAAACTGGAAAGTTGTTTAAAATTGTATTCTCTATCTGAATCATGAAAGAAAATGTTTGGGTTTCAATTTCAAGCCCCTTTAAAGGGACACTGAACCCAATTTTTTTCTTTCATGATTCAGATAGAGCATGCAATTTTGTAAGTTTAGATGCCGGCCCATTTTTGGTGAACAACCTGGGTTGTTCTTGCTGATTGGTGCTGTCCAGAGTCCTGAAACAAACAAAAAAAAGCTTAGATGCCTTCTTTTTCAAATAAAGATAGCAAGAGAACGAAGAAAAAACAATAGGAGTAAATTACAAAGTTGCTTAAAATTAAATGCTCTATCAGAATCACAAAAGAAAAAAAATGGGTTCAGTGTCCCTTTAAGCAAACTTCTTAACAAAATCAATATTCCTTTAAAGGGACAGTCAAGTCCAAAAAAACTTTCATGATTTAAATAGGGCATGCAATTTTAAACAACTTCCCAATTTAGTTTTATCACCAATTTTGCTTTGTTCTCTTGGTATTCTTAGTTGAAAGCTAAACCTAGGAGGTTCATATGCTAATTTCTTAGACCTTGAAGACTGCCTCTAATCTGAATACATTTTGACCACTAGAGGGCATTAGTTCACATGTTTCATATAGATAACATTGAGCTTATGCACGTAAAGTGACCTAGGAGTGAGCACTGATTGGCTAAACTGCATGTCTGTCAAAAGAACTGAAATAAGGGGGCAGTCAGCAGAGGCTTAGATACAAGGTAATTACAGAGGTAAAACATGTATTATTATAACTGTGTTGGATATGCAAAACTGGGGATTGGGTAATAAAGGGATTATCTTTCTTTTTAAACAACAAAAATTCTGGTGTTGACTGTCCCTTTAAGAAGACAAGATGTATCTACCTTCCAAATAGCAGCACTAGATCTCAATTTAGTTTATAAAGCACTAATTGAACCATAGAACATATTGTCTGTTCTAAAAAAAAAAAAAAAAAAAAAAAAAAATCTTTCTTTATTCTTTATGAGAAGCATGTAAGTAAGTGTGCTACATAATTTCCCAGCTTCAGTCCAATAATTTCTTTAATGTAGCCAAATGAGCAGTGTTTATTTCTGAGTGACATGTAGAAAAGCTTAGGAAAATAATGAGAAAATTATTGGGCTAGATTTATAAATGCTTGAAAGGCTGACGAATAGGGCGTTTGGAATTCATTAAAAATCTCTTCACCTATGTGGGTTTTTTTTTTAACATTTTAAATTGTGTGCATGTCTGCCATTAAAGGGATACTAAACCCAATTTTGTTTCTTTCATGATTTAGATAGAGCATGCAATTTTAAGCAACTTTCTAATTTACTCCTATTATAATTTTTTCTTTGTTCTCTTGCTATCTTTATTTAAAAAGCAGGAATGTAAAGCTTAGGAGCCAGTCCATTTTAGGTTCAGAACCCTGGATAGCACTTCCTTATTGGTGACAATATTCAGCCAACCAATAAGCAAGCGTAACCCAGGTTGTGAATTAAAAATAGGCCGATTCCTAGCTTTACATTCCTGCTTTTTAAATAAAGATAGCAAGAGAACGAAGAAAAATTGATAATAGGAGTAAATTAGAAAGTTGCTTAAAATTGCATGCTTTATGTGAATCATTAAAGAAACATTTTGGATTTAGTATCCCTTTAAACAGTAGTACATGCTAGACATGTGCATGGCGAAAAAATTTGGTTCGGATCGATTCAGAATTTTTTGAAGTTCGGTTCGGATCGATTGGAATTCGGAAAATTTTGACTCGATTTGTTTCGTATTCGTTTTGGATTCATTCAGATTCAAAGAAATTCGGCTGGATTCGGTTTGGTTCGGAAATTCGGAATTTCGGTAAGTGTTAGGTGGGATTAGTCTAGTATTATGTACTGTATATTAAGTGTAACCCATAGCAGAGTGATATAACCTAATATACTGTACAATACTAGTGTAATCCATGGCCATCCGAATTTACCGAATAAATCCGAAGTAATTTGGATTTATTCGTGAAATTCAGCAGTATTTTAATTTGGAAATTCGAACCGAACCGAATTGCACATATCTACTAGACACAATGATGTTCATATTCAGAGCAAACATTAGCCTGAAAACAATATGTAGACGTATTGTTTACAGTTATGGGCCAGATTATAAATGGTGCAAAATCAATACTTGCGCTACACTTTGTAATACCAGCTCACGCATATGTGAGCTGGTGTTACAAATTAGGTGCAATGCGAATGCGACCTGTATTAGAGCATGTAATTTTCAGACTATCGACCCTAGGAGGGTTGCCATATTGCCGCTTTAAGGGAGGACACAAAAAATACATATGTTAGGGTCTCTTTAAGGAAATGTTTGAATAATGTTCCATTATAAGAACCCTGACATATGTATTTTTCATATGTGTCCCCCTTATAGTGGCAATATGGCAACCCTACCCTGCAAAGGAGTTAAACACACAATAGAAGTGTCACTTGGGACCCATGAAGCACTGTTGGCCCCAAGTGCGACTAGCACTGCTGATTGGATCAGAGACGAGTTCCCCTTGGGGCCAGCAGTTCTCTGCAGGTCCCGAGCAGCAATTCTTATGTGTCTTTAACCCCTTTGCAGGGGTTGAACACACAGTAATCTACCATCAATAATCTTAAAAGTACATACTATACTATATATATGTTTCAACTATAATGGCCCTTTAACTATGTGTTTAACCCATACAAAGGGATCTAGAATCAACCAAATATTACAGTTCATGGAAGTGCATTCTATAATAATAAAAAATAGAATATTTTACTAGCAACAATATTTAAACTTCAGATATTTGCATTATCCTGGTGCTTGCTGATTATGGTACTGTGTTAGTGTTAAGGGTACATTTAAATCTATTTTATTTAAAGGGACAGTCAATACCAAAATGATTATTGTTTAAAAAGATAGATAACACATTTACTACCCATTCTCCAGCTTTGCACAACCAACATTGTTATATTAATATACTTTACACCCTGTTCCAAATTATTATGCAAATTCTATTTCAGTGTCACAAAGATTTTTTTTTTTTTTTTCAGTTTAACTCATGGATGGCATTGTGTCTCAGGGCTCTTTTGATCACTGAAAACAATCTCGGACACCTGTGATAATTAGATTGCCAGGTGAGCCCAAATAAATGAAAACCTACTAAAGGAGGGTGTTCCACATTATTAAGCAGAGCACCATTTTCAAGCAATATGGGGAAGAAAAAGGATCTCTCTGCGGCCGAAAAGAGTGAAATAGTTCAATGCCTTGGACGAGGTATGAAAACCTTTAATATTTCACGAAAACTTAAGCATGATCATCGCACTATTAAGAGATTTGTGGCTGATTCAGAGCACAGACGGGTTTGTGCAGATAAAGGCACATTGAGGAAGATTTCTGCCAGATCCATGCATCGGATCAAGAGAGCAGCTGCTAAAATACCATTACATAGCAGGAAACAGATATTTGAAGCTGCTGGTGCCTCTGGAGTCCCACGGACATCAAGGTGTAGAGTCCTCCAGAGTCTTGTAACTGTGCATAAACCTTCCATTCGGCCACCACTAACCAATGCTCACAAGCAGAAATGGCTGCATTGGGCAGAAAAATACATGAAGACTAATTTTCAAACAGTCCGGTTCACTGATGAGTGCCGTGCAACCCTGGATGGTCCAGATGGATGGAGTAGTGGATGGTTGGTGGACAGCCATCCTGTTCCAACAAGGCTGCAACGTCAGCAAGGTGGTGGTGGAGTCATGTTTTGGGCCGGAATCATGGGAAGAGAGCTGGTTGACCCCTTTAGGGTCCCCGAAGGTGTAAAGATAACCTCTGCAAAGTATGTGGAGTTCATGACTGACCACTTCCTTCCCTGGTACAGAAGGAAGAACTATGTTTTCCGTAATAAAATCATCTTCATGCATGACAATGCACCATCTCATGCTGCAAAGAATATTTCTGCATCAATGGCTGCTATGGGGATAAAAGGAGAAAAAGTCATGGTGTGGCCTCCATCCTCCCCTGACCTTAATCCTATTGAGAACCTTTGGAGCATCCTCAAGCAAAAGATCTGTAAGGGTGGGAGGCAGTTTACATCCAAACAGCAGCTCTGGGAGGCTATTCTGACATCTTGCAAACAAATTCAAGCAGAAACTGTGCAAAAACTCACAAGTTCAATGGATGCAAGACTTGTGAAGCTGCTATCAAATAAGGGGTCCTATGTTAAAATGTAAAGTGACCTGTTAAAATGTTTAAAAAGTTTAAATGTTGTTCAAAGTTTGATTGAAATAGCTTTTGATTTCAGTAAATATGCTGCAAACACAACAAATGACAATTTTCAGTTCTTTACAACCTATAAAGTGTTTTGAAACTTACTGTGCGTAATAATTTGGAACAGTGCATTGTAAGTTTTTTATTTTGAAAAAAAAATACTGTTATCATTAGGAGGTTTGTTCAATAAAATTTGAATTGTACTCTTAATAGTTGATACCAATAGAATTATGCTGACTGTTGTTTACATCAATTATTTAGGTAAATGAGAAAGATATCATTGGCATAATAATTTGGAACAGGGTGTATAACATCTAAACCTCTAGATTTTTGCCTGTTTGCAAGTCACTTCAGACAGCCTCTTATCACATGCTATTTTATTAGCTTTTTACAACAGGAGAATGCTAGTTCATCTGGGCCAGATAGATAACATTGTGCTCACGTCTGTGGGGTTTGGATGACACTAAACTAATTGGCTAAAATGCAAGTCAATAGATAATAATTAGAAAGTCATGTGATCAGGGGGCTGTCAAAAGAGGCTTAGATACAAGATAATCACAGAGGTTAAAAGTATATTTATATGACCGCGTTGGTTATGCAAAACTGGGGAATGGGTAATAAATGGATTATCTATCTTTTTAAACAATAACATTTTTGGAGTTGACTGTCCCTTTAACTTGCAGACAGGAGAACACCACTGCCCAAAACAATTGAGAAATGCACTTGTAGAAGTCTTATGGATGATTTTTACTTCACTCTCTGGTTTCCCATATTCACAGCCATTTTCTGCTTGCCACCTTATAGCTCAGCCAATCAAAAGCTTCTCTTTAGAGAGAGAGAGCTGAGTGGTTCAACCCCTCTGGCTGAGATGCTTGATACTTGTGAATGACTTGTTACCCATGCGCTTAAGCACAACTTACTGCATTATTCCCTGGTGCCAAAATGTCTCTCTATGGGGCAGGGTTTACTGCCCAGTAACAAGCTTAAAGGGATAGAAAGGTCAAAATTAAAATGTGCTTGGGTGCATTTGAATTTAAGTATAAATATTTTTGCAATATACTTTAATTAGCAAAAATGCTTTTAGTATACAGGTAGCCCTCAGTTTACGCCGGGATTAGGTTCCAGAAGGAATGGTTGTAAATCGAAACCGTTGTAAATTGAAACCCAGTTTATAATGTAAGTCAATGGGAAGTGAGGGAGTTAGGTTCCAGGACCCTCTCAAAATTGTCATAAGTAACACCTAATACATTATTTTTAAAGCTTTGAAATGAAGACTTTAAATGCTAAATAGCATTATAAATCTAATAAAATAATCATACAACACAGAATATATAATTAAACTAAGTTAAATGAACAAAAACATTTGCTAAACAGCATTATAAACCTAATAAAATAATCACACAACACAGACTTCACTTGCATTTTTCTGCAAACAGTTCTTTCTATGCATTCCAATCTGGACTGATTTATAGACAGGAAGATCTTGTTCCTTTTTAAATCTGCTCGATAGCTCAGGTCTGGTTAAACTGATTAATTTCAGCTTGCTTGGCTTTGCTGCAACACAAGCGGACAGCTCCACCTACTGGCTATTTTAATAAATGCACTGCTTCTCAATGCTTTTCAATAGCAATCACATGACTGGAAAAAAAGGTTGTTATTCTGAAACAGTGTAAATTGAACCGTTGTAAAACGAGGGCCACCTGTACATTATTACTGTTTTTCAGCAGCATATGCACATATCCTGTGAAGGCCCTGTCCTGTGTTAATTTGTTCTTAGTTCTCTTGGTATCTTTTGTTGAAAAACATGGAGATATGCTTAAGCTCATTTCTGGAGCACTATATGGCAGTAGTTTTGCAAGAATGTTAGCCATTTGCAAGAGCACTAGATGACAGCACTATTTCCTGCTATGTAGTGCTGCAGATATCTACCTAGGTATATCTTCAACACAGAATATCATGGGAACTAAACAAATTTGATAAAAGAAGTAAATTGGAAACTTTTTTAAAAAAATAGTATGCTCTCCCTGAATCACAAAATATTTTTTTAGGTTTCATATCCCTTTAAGAAACGAAGTAGCTGCTTGCTCTAAGTAACGATGGGGATAATTATCCAAGCACCGAATTGGCTGCTAAATCTGTTTTGGAATACAAAAATACATAAAATGCTTAACATTACACCACATTAATACCCTGCCTATACCAATGAACCTGTGAGCCATATGGCATTCGTAGTGAGCACAGACAGATATGGAATGTGATTGGCTGTAATTACACAGCCAGACTTGAGTCTGTTAAAGGGAGATGTGTATTTTGTAAAGTTACTTAGAAATCTGAGTGCATTGTCAAGAGTATTTTATTTAATCCCTGCAATTAAGTACAATAGAAAAATTGGGGTCTTCAGGTCATTTGCTGAGTAATCAATAAGTTAAAAGTTTACTGAGTTATTTATAGTTATCATAGAAAACAATGTACAGGTAAAAAAGAAAAACTATATCCAAACTGCTTGGGACTGGAAAAGGTTTGGATTTTGGAATATTTGCATCTTTAAAATGGGACAGTTTAGAGAGGGGATGGGACCAAGTGTAAGCAACAATATCTTATGTCATTTAGGCAATATTTACAGGTTATAATACCGCTTAAAAATGTAACATAAAGGTAGTTTTATTTATTTTTAATACTTTTGAATACAGATAGTACTCTTAAAAATATAGTACAGTACCGTAATCAGAAAGGTAATATTTGGTTTAAATAAATATAGACTATTATTTGCATTTTAGAACACACAAATCAAGCCAAAGACACAGGCAGAAAAGATTGTGACTTACAACTAGGAAAAAAATAATACTTCTTCATATTTTTTTTTTTTTTTAAATATTAATTTAAATGTTTGGATTTCAGAATAAGTTTGGATATTTGAATTCTGGATTTGGGGATTTGTACCTGTTTAAGCTTCTAAAATTTAATCACCTAATTAGAGTCAGTTACCAAAAGGGGTCATTGTTGGGTAAAACTTTCTTTATAGGTAGTTAGTTAGTTCTACAATTAAATAGTCATAAAGTGCATTGATGTCCGATCAAGGCCGGGAAGGTGACTGGGGGAGCAATAAGTAGAATAACATTATATTTAAGTTTTTTGGGGGAAAATGAATTTTAAACAAAAAAAGACTGTGCTAAATATATATAATCTATCCTAATAAGAATTTTTTGTTTACATTTTACCATCACTTTACGAATAATTGATTAAAAAAAGTCAAGGGTTAATGGCAAATGATCTGTGTTTGTTGTATTCCTGATATTATGACTTGAGATAATGTCAGATTTACTAAGCATAAGTTTTGGCAACTATGGATGGATCAACAAACCCCCCCCCAAAAAAACCCACTAGCAACAATTAAAATATATTGGATGAAATAGCCACATATATTTGCTGAAAGCATCAAATAAAGATGGTTTAGCATTGTGAAATAATAGTATTGCATGTGCTAAGGCGACATAGCATTATAAAATCATTAATCCCAAAAAATTTGCATATTTTCCTATGTTTCTTTATCTGGTTGGGTTGTGGGCCCTTTAAGAAGCTGCTTAGTAACAATAGAATCTTGAGTGCTTGGTAACAATATAACTTGGCCAACTGTTACATAAGAATCGGTAAGTTTTAAATCTTACAGTTAGTGATCAGTTGGATGTAGGCAAAGCTTGTGTCTGAGCACAGAGATGGAGTGCGTGTATTCAGATACAGATTGCTATGAAATTATAAACTTTTTGGGAGAAGGGACATTTGGAGAGGTGGTGAAAGGCAGGAAGAGGAGCAATGGGGAATTCGTTGCTATCAAAATCCACAAGAACAATGTCTCCAGAAGTGAAACTATATACGAAATCAACATGCTGTCTGCTTTAAGAACATTAGATTCCGACAAATCGCACATTGTTCGCTTCTATGAGTATTTCAATGACCATAAACAATTCTATTTGGTTTTTGAAGAGCTGGAAAAAAATTTGATTGAATTTCAGATGGAAAATGATTTTGCCCCTCTCCACGTAAGACATATTAGGACAATAACAATGCAAGTTCTAAAAGCTCTTTCAAAGCTAAAAGAGCTTTCTATCTTGCATACAGACTTGAAGCCACAAAATATAATGCTGGTTAACCATGCAAGGTACCCATTTAGAATAAAGATAATTGATTTTGGATCTGCAAGCTATTTGAAGGAAATTCAAAATGTGAAGGAACCCTACATTCAGACCCGTTTCTACAGATCTCCAGAAATCCTTTTAGGAGTGCCCTGCTTTGAGAAGGTTGACATTTGGTCCCTTGGATGCATCATTGCAGAATTAAATCTCGGACACCCTCTATATCCTGGAGAAAGTGAGTATGACCAAATTCGTTATATTTGTCATACCCAAGGAATGCCAAGCAATCGCTTATTGGAGGCAGGTAGAAAATCATTCCGTTTTTTTAATAAGGAAACAGACACAAAATGGAGGAACATATGGAAACTGAAACCAAAAGACGAGTACCCTTGGGAAACCAAAATAAAACATCAAGAAAAAAAGAAAACTATTCTAAAATCTTTGGACCAGGTGAGAGTGTTACATACACACAACCTTTTTCAATCTAATGCTGAGTACCAAGTTCAACAAGATGATCTAAATAATATGATCGATTTGATAAAAAAGATGCTGACTTGGGACCCCAATGAACGGATAAATCCTGGCACTGCCATGGAACATCCTTATATTTCTCTGTTGGAAATGAAGAAGAACTATAAGAAAACCAATTATTATCACCTTTCTAAGCAGAGCCTCAAGAGAGCATACAAGAAAATTAAAAGGGTACCCAACAACACTTCAGACCATTATACTGCTAGTAAGCATTCTAACCCACGCAATATGTCTGCCGATATAATATATGTGGAAAGTCAGAGCCCTCAAGATTTTGCAGCACTGATGAATGAAGTAATTGAGTCCAGTGCTAGTGAACAAGAGATTCTGCTTAAGACATCACCCACATCGTCTGCTGTAAAGGTGAGTAATATTCATAATAAAGCATAGTCCATTTATAATTTACATTCACATATATTCTTAACAACCTGGTCCTGGTCCAAAAGTCCAAAATGGCTATAGTTAGTAGGCTTCTCTTTTCACTGCCTTATATGTCCAGTTTTCATTCCTATTAACTCAACTTTCTTCTGATTTATCCCATAAATTCTCCATTTCACATTATTTTTACTCCACAATTTTTCTTGCTCTCCTTCCATCTACCTTTTTTATCTTGTAGAGCAGGGGTCAACAACCTTGGCACCCCAGATGTTTTGGAACTACATTTCCCATGATGCTCAGGCAGCCTAAAGAGTGTCCCAGCATCATGGGAAATGTAGTTCCAAAACATATGGGGTGCCAAGGTAGCTAATCCTTGTTGTAGAGAGTATGCTATAATCTAGATCAGACATCCTCCAACTTTGCCCTCCAGAGATTTTGGAACTAGATTTCCCATGATGCTCAGCCAGCTGATATGCTGGCTGAGCATCATGGGAAATCTAGTTCCAAAACCTCTGAAGGGCCAAGTTGGAGGATGTCTGATCTAGATCTTTAGCATTCTTATAAATTCAGTTATCCTGTGACAAATTTGAACAAATAAAGAAGCAACTTTTAAATTGCTGATTTTGATAACATCAGTAGTATTTTGCCCTGGCACAGAGTATAAAGATATAGTTGAAATCCAGAAAACTACTGAAGTCTATAACGACTTGCAATCTTCAATGACTTTTATAAATTAAATGATAGACAATTTAAGATCATTTTACCTACAAAACGCAATAGAGTATATGTTTCAAGTTATGTATTTTGGTAAAATTCACCTTTTGTAAAAGAGGGTGAAAAATTCTTGGAGCATCATTAGTTACCCATTTCTTTATCCACAGACAGAGGATTTCAACAAAAACACACAGTCAATCTCGGAATTTACAGAAAAAAGAAAATTACAAGTAGAAATGCAAGTTCAAGAGATTAGCTGTAGCAAAAGCTGTATCTGCGAGACAGTCTGCAAGCATAAACATGGAAGGAAACGTTCCAGAAATATAAAGGAACATATTGTATTGTGTCCACACTATCAAAAGTGTAAGTGCCCTGAACCTTCATCCGAGGTCTCTTCTGGGGTGGTCCACAGTGGTGCAAAAAGGAGAAGGCTCAAATAATTAGAGCTTATGAAAAAAGCACACGTGTTATGATTGCACACGTGTGTATAAGTTACTGTAATTTTCCTGGTAACAATAAAGAAGTTTTAACACCCTTATGCCTTTTTTTCCGCATAGGAGAACAAGTAAAATCTGTTACACAGCTAAAGAGACTTCTGAAAATCTCAGAATCTACCTCTAATAAACTAGGTAATACAAAAGGTCTGAGTGTTGCATGTTCAGCTAACCATAACGGGTTAATGTATCAACAAGTTTTTTTGTTTTGTTTGCCTGATGTTTTTGCATTTCTGTGAAATCACAATATACAGATTTGATAGCTTTTTTGACAGAAATCCTCCAACCTGTATTTTACTTGTAGCAGAGGATTCTGGGCAACCATATGCAAATGAGCATCACAGTGCCTTATCTCTTGCTTTTAAAATACCGCTGCTTTTTAACTTTCGCTTCAGCCGGAACTGAAGCGGAGTGGGTCGGAGGCAGCATCCGCTGCTTCATAAATAGACCCCTTTGTCCTTAACACCTCTAACATGAGTCTAATCTGTGAATCAACCACTTTTCAATAAAAAAAGTGTTTCCACAAATTTTAAAGGGATAGTCTAGTAAAAATTAAACATTTATGATTCAGATAGAGCAATTTTAAGCAACTTTCTAATTTACTCCTATTATCAATTTTTCTCCATTCTCTCTGTATCTTTATTTGAAAAAGCAGGAATGTAAGCTTAGGTGCCAGCCCATTTTTGGTTCCGAACCTGGGCAGCACTTTCTGATTGGTGTATAAATGTAGCCACCAATCAGCAAGCGCTACCCAGGTGCTAAACCAGAAATGGGCCGGCTCCTAAGCTTACATTCAAATAAAGATACCAAAAGAACAAAGACAAATTGATAATAGGAGTAAATTAGAAAGTTGCTTAAAATTGCATGCTCTATCTGAATCATGAAAGATTGTATTTTGACTAGACTATCCCTTTAAATTACTATTATCATAGCATAACCGTTAAAAGTGACAGTGCCAAGCATTAGGTATAATTGCAGTGCTACTGATTGGAAATAAAAATTACAGCCCAGGTGGTAACAGAACATTAACCAGATGATCTGCTTTATTTGTGATTTTGGCACATACTATTTTTGATTTACAAATGTGAGTTTTGTTCTCTGACAACATGCAGACACAATGTACTGAGTCTCACTAATAGAAGCAATTAAAATACATCTGCTTATTTCCAATAAAATATCTATTTAAGGATATTAGTTTTTGCAATAATAGTTGTAAACAAAAACATGCCTTAAAGGGACTACTCAAAATGTTTTATTGTTTGAACAGATAGATAACCCCTTTATTAGCCATTTCTTCAGTTTTACATAACCAACAATGTTATATTAACATACGTTTTACCTCTATGATTACTTTGTATCTAAGCCTCTGCAGACTGCCCCCTTATCCCAGTGCTATTTACAGACTTGCATTTTAGCCAGTTAGTGCTGACTCATGAATAACACCAGGGGAGTGAGCACAGTGTTGTCTATATGGCACACATGAACTAACACTGGCTTGCTGGCAGAAATGTAGATAGTTAAAGGATATATAACACTATAACAATGTTGGTTGTGCAAAGTTGGGGGATGGGTAGTAAAAGTATCTAGATTTTTTAAAATGACAAATTGTGGAGTAGACTGTCCCCTTAAATGTAAAATGTGGACATTTGGTGTATTTTATTTTCAATGTACTGTATATAAGAAAATGAAACAATATAACTACATTAAACATGTAGTTAAAGGGACATGAAACCCAAACATTTTCTTGCGTGATTCAGTTAAAACATATGATTTTAAGCAACTTTCCAATTTTCTTGTATTATCAAATTTGCTTCATTCTTTTGGTATCCTTAGCTGAAGAAGCAACAATGCACTTATGAGAGTTAGCTGAACGCATCAGGTGAGCCAATGACAAGAGGCATATATGTGCAGCCACCAATCAGCAGCTGGGCTCCAAGTAATGCATTGCTGCTCCTGAGTCTACCTTGGCATGCTTTTCATCAAAGGATTCCAAGAGAACAAAGACAATTGGATAATAGAGATAAATTGGAAAGTTGTTTAAAATTGCACGCTCTATCTGAATTATTCTAATTTACTTCTTTCATCAGTTTTTCTTCATTCTCTTGGTATCTTTTGTTGAAAAGCAGGGGCGTATGCTTTGAAGCCGGCCCATTTCTGGAGCACTATGTGGCAGCAGTTTTGCAAGAATGTCATCCATTTGCAAGCACTATTTCCTGCCATGTAAGTGCTCCAGACACCTACCTAGGTATCTCTTCAACAAAGAATATCATGGAACAAAGAATATTTGATAATAGAAGTAAATTGGAAACTTTTTTTGAATAGTATGCTCTGTCTGAACCTCAAACATTTATTTTTGGGCTTTCGTATCCCTTTAAAGGCAGCTCCAGGGCATCAGTGCAAGACCAGTGCTTGTTAATCATCCTGAACGGATCAGTCCCTCCATCACATACAAAAATAAATCAATAGATAAAAACAATATACTTTCTTGTAAATTACAAATCCCTGTACATTGTGTGAAACACCTTAGCATATTTTTACAATAATGATTTATAGGGAACGATGCCGATCTCATAAGCTATAAAACGGAACACACAGCATAGTATGACACAAAATATCTGTTCACTGAAAGCATAGAAAGTTATTTGTCCCAGTGGAAGCAGGAACAGTAAACCTTAATGATAACCAGAGAAAAGCTGTTTCTTTTGTTTAATGGCTCTTTTATAGGTGCTTGGGGGGAACAGGACGGCTTTATAAATAAATCCCTTAATAAACTACCTTACAATGATGTCCAGGGGGGTTTCTTGTACTAATGAAAGAGTTATACAGTACATTAGGACATTTTTTTAGCTATATTAGTGCAGGAAAGTTAGTTTGAAAGTTTTGGCAAAAAGCATCAGCGGGCAAATCTCTTTTCTGCTTACGGATGATCCATTGACCCAATGAGAAGACAGTTAAAGGGACATAATACTCATGTGCTAAATCACTTGAAACTGATGCAGTATAACTGTAAAAAGCTGACAGGAAAATGTCACCTGAGCATCTCTATGTAAAAAAGGAAGATATTTTACCTCACAATCTCCTCAGCTTAGCAGAGTAAGTTCTGTGTAAAAAGTTATACTCAGCTGCTCCCAGCTGCAGGTAAAAATAAAAAAAAAATGAAGAAATGAACAGCAGCCAATCAGCATCAGCAGTGCTGAGGTCATGAACTCTTACTGTGATCTCATGAGATTTGACTTAACTCTCATGAGATTTCATAGTAAGCTTCCTTTACCTGATTGGTGAAATAATATGAGCGTTCACGAGGCTCATCCCCTAAGCTGCCCCAGGACAGACACACTAAAATGCTGCTTAGAAATCCTTTACAATGGGAGGTGGCTACTGAGGAATTTTGAGGTAAAATATCTTTCTTTTTTACATAGAGATGTTCAGGAGATATTTCCTAGTCAGCTTTTTACAGCTATGCTGCATCACTTTCAAGTGTTTAAACATTTGGGTATTATGGCCCTTTAAGATTGGGACTATTGCTGTATGTAGTTACTGTAATGTGTCTGCATGGTGGTCATAGTTCTCTGACAGTGGGTATCTTAGAAGACTGTCTAGTCTATTAAATATGGGAAAACACTGACAGTATGAAGAACATAACATTTAAAGGGGCATGGAAGGCAATATTAGATTTTATGATTAAAATAAAATGTACAATTCTAGGACCTTTTCAAATTACTTTAGTTATCATGTTTACTTTTCTCTTGGTCTCTTTTGTTGAAACTTAGCTCCTCCCCTTGGGAGCATACAGAGGTACTATGTGGCAGCATTCTGTGCAACAATGCTTGTAACAATATTATACATATAGTGCTAAAGACACACACTCCCGAGCCTACCTTACTGGTGTCTGGAGAGGTCACTGGAATCTTGCTTTTTAAAGGACATTCCAGCCAAAATTAGAATTCACATGGATGCATTTCAGTTTTAAATAGAAGCATTTGTGTTATATACAGTACATGTATTAGCAAAAATGCTTCTAATAAAGCTATAGATGTTTTAAAAGTGTATTTAAAGGGACATTCCAGTCAGAATTTAAACGCACATAGATTTATTACATCTTTGAATAGAAACATATTTGCAATATACATGTATTAGCAAAAATGCTTCTAGTAAACGTTATCACTGTTTTAGTGTTAACATTTTTCTCTTATTTATTTATTATTTATTATCAGGTATTTGTAGAGTGCCAACAGGTTCCGCAGCGCTATGAACATGGGTGGTATATAAAAAACGATTACAGAGATCAAATGGGGAGAGAGGGTCCTGCCGAGAGTTGCACTGTTGGGAACTACAAACAGCTGGGCTCATAGGCTTACATGCTATGGGGTTTTAGGGGATAGCAGTGGAGATATAGGAAGGTTAGTGAAGGTTGTAAGCGTCCCTGAATAGTAAAGTCTTCAGGGAGCACTTGAAGCTTTTAAAACTAGGGGAGATTCTTGTGGAGCGAGGCAGAGAGTTCCTCTGCACTCCTGAGAGTTTCTCTGCACGTGCATGTGAAGCATCGCTAGATGGTACAAGTACCTTAGGCTCTCTGAGCAAGTGCTGTGTTTAAAATGCTGGTGCACGGAGGAGGGCAAACGCAAAGGAACCGCATCACCATCCATAGGCATGGAGAAGAGGATGTAGAGAAACGGTAAACCCAAACCAATGGAGAAAAGACCATTCAGCCCTTACCCCCAGCTCAGTTGATACAAACAACCACAAGCCCACATCAAGGTGCAATAGCTACCCCTGACAACACTGTAGGATCCCGTCTGAGAGACAGTAAAACTAACCGGCAGGCCGGAACCAAATCTCATGAAGGGACAAGCAGATGTTCCAAGTCCTAAAGGTTGAACTTAAACCGCCCAGGACTGAATCCAGAATCCGGATCCTGAAATCTCAGGCAAGAGACATGGCCATAAGCCAGACCCCCAGAACCGAAACAGGACAAATTTTCTAACCCCCTGAGGAACCATCAAGCTGCCTCATATGGAGGAGTGCACCCTGGGCAGTGCATCTCACATCCCAATGTCTTTGGACATTGGACACTCGCAATAGATTTAGACCAAAGAGCCTAGAAGGACATCTTAACAGGCCTAAGAAAATGGCATCCAGCACCCTAAGGTGGATCTGAACGCAGGACCCTCTGCTTGCAAGCCCTTACGAGCTAGATCTCCTAGATGGTCAAAGGGCAACACCCCAGAGTCTAAAGACCCCGGAGATTACAAGGGACAGGCTCCAAAGAAGCCCTAAATTGAGAAGACGGCATAATCTCCAAAGATCCTTACAGGATCAGCCTCTCGGAAATCCCTGCACCGCACAAGGAATAACGATGGTAACCTCACAACTCCTATTAGACAAGCTGACCAGGGGAAAATGCCAGGGGAAAAATGGAATAACCCAAACCCCTGCGCTCCCATATATGAGAGTGAGCGAGATACTGGAAAGGAAGGAGGACATGCTCCCGAACCAGATGACCCGACCACTCAAGAAGGGAAAAAATTAGCCCCAGCAACCTACAAGATGTACTGTGACTATGCCACAAGAACCAACGTCCAGAACACACCAAGAGTGAAAACGAAAATCGCCATCCAATCTGGTACCCCAGACGTCCAGAGGTCATCCAAACCTCCAAACTATAAAGGAATGGAGAACTTTGGTTCCGAGTCCAAAGGACCTCCAGAACCCACAATGAAACCTTAGCAGGATCCGAGCCCGGAACCCTTAACATTAGGACAAAGTAAACATCCATCACCCGACAGTATAACCGGCACACTGGCACCATGTGGGTGACATGAACCGTAAGGAACAGCAGCTAGCGTCCAACCAGTACCTGCCTGGTACAAGAACACTCCGGAACTGTTCAAGGTCCAAGAAAAATTGAAGCCCCCGCGGGGATCGATAACAAACTATAAACATAACTATGTCTTTATATAGTAATGCGCAACTTCCGAGGAAGTGCCCACGCGACCACAAAATCGCAAGTATCAGTTCCAGAGAAGAAACGTTCCCAAAACGGAAAATTCTAACAGACATGAGCTTCTTAAAACAAATCAAACACATCCTAACCTGATCAAATAAAATGAAGGCAGCACCCAGGGTGAATGCCCAAGGAGAATGGGCACACTTCATCCCCATACGTCTAACCCAATCTGCCATCTGGTACAGAAGACCGAGGATCCCTCGGCCCACTAGGACCGGAATCCTTCAGCACCGCCAAAACATGCCTTAGTAGGACACAAAAATGTGCTAGTCTATAACGGAAGACAGAATGTTCACCAGCCGGATCGATGGAAGACCCCGGCTACACATTAGGAGACAGAATCACATAACAAACATGATTAAAGTCCCCCCTGTTCAATAACCCCCCTCAGGAGATATTAAGCCTTGATTCCATAAGATAAAGGAGTCCCACTGGGACCCTGACTTCTTTCATCGAAAAAAAATGAAACAATCTTACCGGAATCTACGCTGTGGAACAGGAACACGGCCCTTCAAGTGTTACAGATAGTAGCCTCACTTCTGACATGAACTTGAGTGGCTAAAGGCAGGCAGCAAAACTAGTCAATGCTGATTGCCTAGGAGATGCTAATATGAGTCAGGATGATTTCGCAGAAAGACTCTCCCTGCATCTCCGGACTCTAACCTTCATCCATGCTCTCACTGAGAGGCTGACAGGTATTACTTAAAACTCCAGTCCCATTTCGAAGAGTACTAACCTCCATAAGAGACTATCTTCAATCTTCTGACACTTCTCTGCCAACCTCCTGTGACGAAAGGCAAAGAATGACTGGGGGATGAGGGAAGTGGGGGAGGTATTTAAGTTTTTGGCTGTGGTGTCTTTGCTTCCTACTGGTGGCCAGGTTCTGAATTCCCAAAAGTAATGAATGCAGCTGTGGACTCTTCCTGTTTAAGAAGAAAATGTTTTGTTTTTTTAAATTAAGCATTCCAACAGCACTATGTGTGTTTGTTAGTATTTATTAGAACATAAAGATCAAAGCCAGTAGGGCGACGTTTTGTGCTGCTTTATATTTCATGGATTGAGAAGTAACCCTATCCAACTAGCACATGCAGGAGGAATTGGTGAGCTGATGTGACCTAGTTAAATAAACAATATGTATTTTTTTATCATTATTTAGTGGTTGACATGAAATTTAGGAGCCAACTAAAATATTTGAGGGGCCGTTTATTTTTTGGAGCTAGAGAAGAATTTTCTTTAAAGTTCGAAGGAGTAGTCTACGTTAGCTTTTGAATTTTAAATGATTATAACTTTTGAACAGATACACAAATGTGGCTTCAATTTAATACTTTGTTATTACTACAAAAACAATAAAAATGTGATGTCAATCAGTTTAAGACATTTTCAACATGTGTCTGAAGATATTTAAACAAAGCAACCACACAAACCACAGTATCATCAGCAAATTTGAAGTATACTTTATTTGATGAAAACTGAAGTTAATATGAAATATTATGTAATATAACTGCAAAAAAAACATCTTAAAGGGACAGTCTGCACCAGAATTTTTATTGTTTAAAAAGATAGATAATCTCTTTATTACCCATTTCTAAGTTTTGCATAACCAACACAGTTATAACAATACATTTTTTTACCTCTACGATTACCTTGTATCTAAGCCTCTGAAGACTGCCCCCTTATTTCAGTTCTTTTGATAGACTTGCATTTTAGCCAATCAGTGCTGACTCCTGGGTAACTCCACGTGCGTGAGCACAATGTTATCTATATGGCTCACATGAACTTACGCCCTTTAGCTGTGAAAAACTGTCAAAATGCATTCATATGAGAGGTGGCCTTCAATGGCTTAGAAATTAGCATATGAGCCTACCTAGGTTTAGCTTTCAACTAAGAATACCAAGAGAACAAAACAAAATTGATGATAAAAGTAAATTGGAGGATGACCGATCCATTATTTCTGACGTATGAAGAGGCTTTCGACGACCGGGGGAATCGCTGGAGCGGCTGTCAAGATTAAAAGGTAAGTATTTTCACAACATGAGTGAAATGTAAATTTTGATGCCCCTGTTTTTAATCAGATTTAAAAACAGGGCTCTTTATCATCTAAATTTACTTTACTTTGAGAAGCAGCGTTCGTAAGAGTTCTGCTCCTTAACTTGTACTCCACCCCTGAGGTGGCGGACAGCAATCATGATTGATACCCCTGCTAGCGACCAATTGGCCACGAATCTGCAGGGGACGGTATTGCACAAGCATTTCACAAGAAATGCTTGTGCAATGATAAATGCAGACAGCGTATGCAATGTCGGGCGGACATGATCCGCTTTCATTTAATAAATCGGCCCCACTATCTGAATCATGAAGGTTTAATTTTTATTCTTCACATTAAGGTAACCAATCAATTCAACTTTTAATAAACCCATTATAAATAAAATAAAAAAAAAAAACAACAGGAGAAAGGGAAGGAATCTCCTCAAACACACACACACATACAAACAGGGTTTTCTATCTACTTCTAGTAGGGTTAGGGATTTATTTATTTTCCATCACATGATTTGTCCATATACAATGCAAAGAGTGGTTTAGTTATGTTTAGAATATAAGTATATGTATGCATAATTACATATGATGTTAAATAATGCTTGAGGACAGTTGACAGCGGTACACACCCTATGTTCTCTATATTTGTGACTACATATCTCTATGTAGTGTTTTAACAACATAATATTGGTTGTATACTGATTCTAAACAAAAAAAAAGTATAAAATGGACCTTTGTTTCCTAATGTCACAGGGAATTCAAAAAACAAGCAACGTTTCGGGTTGAGTGCTAGCCCTTAATCATGCTAGCAGTGAGTCTGAAACGTTGCTAGTTTTTTGCCGGACACTGTGACATTATGATATAAAGGTCCATTTTATACTTCAAGAAGCTCGATATTTCTTTATTCTCTAGTGCTGTGTCCTAATCAAGATTTTTTACTATTGTATATTGATCCTAGCCAACCTGTTATAGAAACTTAGACAAGCTGTACTTGTATCCCTTTACTGTACTGTATAACTCTGTACCTTTTGTCTTTGTGTTATTTGTTATAATAAAAAAAATGCATACATACAACTGTCATATGATTTTAATATATATATATATATATATATATATATATATATATATATGATTTGCATGAGGAATAGTACAGACTTTTGTTGTTAACATGTCTATTTCAGTAACTGTGCTTGTTATAACTTACAAACACTATAACATTTTCAAACAGCACATTCCACGTAAAGAATAAATATGCTTTTAGAATTTCAAACAATGGAATATGGCCCAAAATGAAAAAAAACTATACACTTTAAGTATTTTGTGATAAATTGTTTATTAATGTGCGAGCGGACATGATCCGATATTGCGGATCATGTCCGCTGCAGATCGATAAATGCTGACAGCATACACTCTAGGCATTTATCATTGAACCAGCAGTTCTGGTGAACTGCTGGTGCAATACCGCTGCCTGCAGATTCGCGGTCGCTAGCAGGGGGTGTCAATCAACCCAATCGTATTTGATTGGGTTGATTTCTGCCCGCCGCCTCAGAGCAGGCAGACAGGTTATGGAGTAGCAGTCTTTAGACCGCTGCTTCATAACTTCTTTTTCCGGCAAGTGAAAACACGGGGCATCAAGCTCCATACGGAGCTTGATAAATATGCCCCTTTATCTCTTCTGACGGTTAAATATATAATTGTAGTGGTGCCAAAGGCAGCATGCCTGGAAAATAAACTGTTAGCGCCATGGCTTTGAACCACTGCTCCATATTAGGCTGTTTTCTTCAAATAGTGCTGTTCTCTGGCTTTCCTTAGCACAGTACAGCCAGAGTAAAGAATTGTTTAAAGAGAACATTCAAATATGGAGCAGTGCTGCAAATCAGCAGCTCATTGATTGATGACTAGTTCTAAGAGATTTATTCAATCCCGCCACCAAGTCTTTCCTGGTCTGCAAAGCTGTGATTCCTGAATGTAAGGCATTCTTGTTAACAATGCACCTTTTTTTTATTACTACATTTTTACCTTATAATTATGTAATGTTAGACCAAGAGCAAAGCAAACACATTTTTCAAGAAGCTTTTCAAAAAAATTAACAAAAAATATCATAAAGGGACAGTCAATTTGAAATGTTTTACTGTTTAAAACGATAGCTAATCCCTTTATTACCCATTCCCCAGTTTTGAATAACCAACAACCAACAATGTTATATTAATATACTACTCTTTACCTCTATGATTTCCTTGTCTCTGTAGACTGGCCCCTTTATCTCAGTGCTTTATACAAACTTATATTTTAGCCAATAAGTGATGGTTCATGCGTAACTCAACTGGAGTGAGCAAAATGTTATCTATATGGCAAACATGAACTAGCACTGCCTGGCTGTGAAAAGCTAATAAAATGTATTGAGATAACAGGCGGCCTGCAGGCATTTAGAAACCGGCAGAGGTTTAGAGGTTATAAAGTATATTAACATAACAATGTTGGTTGTACAAAGCTGGGGAAGGGGTAGTAAAGACATTGGGGCCTATTTATCAAAGGTCTTGCGAACCTGATCTGACAGTACGGATCAGATCCGCAAGACCTCGCTGAATGCGGAGAGCAATACGCTCTCCGTATTCAGCATTGCACCAGCAGCTCACAAGAGCTGCTGGTGCAACGCCGCTCCCTGCAGACTCGCGGCCAATCGGCCGCCAGCAGGGGGTGTCAA